>NC_041220.1:62740629-62741887 GCF_002837175.3 Physeter macrocephalus
ACCTATGGTCAACTAATCTCTGACAAAGGAGGCAAGGATATACAATGGAGAAAAGACCGTCTCTTCAATAAGTGGTGCTGGGAAAACTGGACAGCTACATGTAAAAGAATGAAATTAGAACACTCCCTAACACCATACACAAAAATAAACTCAAAATGGATTAGAGACCTAAATGTAAGACCGGACACTATAAAACTCTTAGAGGAAAACTCTTAGAGGAAGAACACTCTTTGACATAAATCACAGCAAGATCTTTTTGGATCCACCTTCTAGAGTAATGGAAATAAAAAGAAAAATAAACATACGGGACCTAATGAAACTTAAAAGCTTTTTCACAGCAAAGGAAACTACAAACAAGACGAAAAGACAACCCTCAGAATGGGAGAAAATATTTACAAATGAATCAAGGGACAAAGGATTAATCTCCAAAATATATAAACAGCTCATGCAGCTCAATATTAAAAAAACAAACAACCCAATCCAAAAATGGGCAGAAGACCTAAATAGACATTTCTCCAAAGAAGACATACAGATTGTCAAGAAGCACATGAAAAGCTGCTCAACATCACTAATTATTAGAGAAACGCAAATCAAAACTACAATGAAGTATCACCTCACACCAGTTAGAATGGGCATCATCAGAAAATCTACAAACAACAAGTGCTGGAGAGGTTGTGGAGAAAAGGGAACCCTCTTGCACTGTTGGTGGGAATGTAAATTGATACAGCCACTATGGAGAAGAGTATGGAGGTTCCTTAAAAAACTAAAAATAGAATGACGCATATACCCAGAGAAAACCGTAATTCAAAAAGACACATGTACCCCAGTGTTCATTGCAGCACTATTTACAATAGCCAGGTCATGGAAGCAATGTAAATGCCCATCGACAAATGAATGGATAAAGAAGAAGTGGTACATATATACAATGGAATGTTACTCAGCCATAAAAATGAACGAAATTGGGTCATTTGTAGAGACGTGGATGGATCTAGAGACTGTCATTCAGAGTGAAGTAAATCAGGAAGAAAAAAACAAATATCATATATTAACGCGTATATGTGGAACCTAGAAAAATGATATAGATGAGCCGGTTTGCAGGGCAGAAATTGAGACACAGATGTAGAGAACAAACGTATGGACACCAAGCGGGGACAGCCGTGGTCGGGTGGCAGTGGTGGTGTGATGAATTGGGCGATTGCGATTGACATGTATACACTGATGTGTATAAAATTGATGACTAATAAGAACCTGCTGCATA
>NC_041220.1:62741972-62759876 GCF_002837175.3 Physeter macrocephalus
GAGAAAACCGTAATTCAAAAAGACACATGTACCCCAGTGTTCATTGCAGCACTATTTACAATAGCCAGGTCATGGAAGCAATGTAAATGCCCATCGACAAATGAATGGATAAAGAAGAAGTGGTACATATATACAATGGAATGTTACTCAGCCATAAAAATGAACGAAATTGGGTCATTTGTAGAGACGTGGATGGATCTAGAGACTGTCATTCAGAGTGAAGTAAATCAGGAAGAAAAAAACAAATATCATATATTAACGCGTATATGTGGAACCTAGAAAAATGATATAGATGAGCCGGTTTGCAGGGCAGAAATTGAGACACAGATGTAGAGAACAAACGTATGGACACCAAGCGGGGACAGCCGTGGTCGGGTGGCAGTGGTGGTGTGATGAATTGGGCGATTGCGATTGACATGTATACACTGATGTGTATAAAATTGATGACTAATAAGAACCTGCTGCATAAAAAAATAAAATAAAATTCAAAAATAATAAATAAATAAACAAAGTTCCTTTGAACTGAGACCAGTTATGAGATGTTCATTTACCCTGGATATTAGATAGAAAAGGCCTATTAGTGGTACCTTTGAGTAGGTGAATCATCACTTGCACAATAAGTAGCATGCTTTGGGGTAGGCTTGTATTTCACCTTTTTGTTACAAGGTGACATTTGCCTCTGCTACCCCCACTCACTCAAGATTGCAGTATAATGAGTTCACATTATAGGCCAAAACTCTAGAAAGCACTGACTTGTCCTGACAATGTGTCTTGTTGAGTGTTAAGTGCGAACTATCCACAGTAGAACATTGTTAGGGTCCTGTTGTGTAAGTTTCCCAGGTTTGCTGAAGTGCCACACGGAAATTTCTGATTCCCAGATATAATCTGGTTTGTAATATCTTGTCCTTATCTTCTTTGATTTGGGTGATAGGTTTCTGGAAAAGGCTGATTAAACAGTGAGTTCTGTTAACAAAGTTATTTATTTATTTGATCGTGTAGGTGAGGATTTAGAGGAAGGGCCATGTATGATCTTTTTTTGTGTGTTTATGTGGCAAGGATGCTAACTTAATGATTTGCTTGAGATATGATAGTTTGGAGCAGTGGCTTGGAGGAGGACAATGTTATCAGAGCTACCTCTCTTGCTACGTCAAGTTATATGTTTCTTTCAATTCAGTTCTGACCCGGACACAACCTCTGGTTAAGATTACTGATTTATTTAGAGCAGTGGTTCTCCAACTTTAGCTTGCTTCAAAATCATTTCAAAGGTTTGTTAAAACCCACATTGCTAGACCCCTTACCCAGAGTTTGATATAGTTGGTCTGGGGTGAGTTCCAAGAATTCATATTTCTAACACGTGCTCAGGTGATGCTGATACTTCTGCTCTGGGAACCACACTTTGGCAACCACTGATTTAGAACACTGGGAAGCTTTTGTCCCTGGTTCAGGGTGTTGCAGTGTAGGGGTGGAGAGTTTGATAGGGAGGGAGATGGGAAAAGATGCAAGAATGCTGATCACCTTGATTAAGGTTTACCTAAAAGTGTTGACTTCTGAATTCTTTCAGTGTAGTACAAAGTTAAACATCAGTGAAGCTGTTAATATTACTTTTATTAATGAGAATCAGATAAGGTTGGGAGGAACAATAGATGCGATTGTTTCTTAACTTTGGCCTCCTCTTCCCCATCTGGTTCCTGCATCTTCCTTAGCCCTGTGCCTCCCTACTCCCCCATGTAGTACAAATATAGATAGCCATCCTATAACTGTCTTTCAGAAATGAGAGAAATGAGACAGTATATGAGGTTTCCTGGAAAAGTTGTGACATCAGTTAGGATTACCATTATAATGGAAACTTTATTCATTTGGCTTCTACTTATTCATATTTTGCAGCAGTTAGGACAGTGCTTGAGTTGAAACGTACCTTCGTAGTATTTATAAAGAATTTCCAAAGCAAATCAGTGAGTTTAGAATATTGCCCAGGAAATTTAAATTACTTAATGAAAAATTGCTTTCAAATTCATTTCAGTATTGCTGCTTATGTACAACTGATTTAATAATTAGAAATCAATCTCATCTATTCATTTACATAAGTTGCTTTTAACTTATGATTAAGGATTTGCTAAGACTTCATTGCACTAAGAATATCTAGTTCAGATTTCTTATTCACGTAGAATTTTCACCCATTTAGTCCAAAAGACTAGTTTTATTTTCTAATGTAAAGTATAAAATTGTATGCACTCATCATTTCCTTAGTTTCAAGCCCAGCATTATTTGGAGGCATTCTTGTTTGGGCCTGGTGTCTTTTGTATTGAGTGGACACTAGAAATCTAGTACGCGGTTCAGAGAAGAAAATGTGGCTTTCAAAGAGCTTCTTTTAATTTTGCTCATAAAGCAGTTTTTCACATGTTACTTTCCTTTGAAAAATGCCCTGTGCTCACATTTTCCTAGAATAAAACATCCTACCAGGTAAAGTGTTTAAGAGATCTAGGCCATGCTTACTCAATGAAATGCAGCAGAGTGGAAAATATCCTGTTTTGCCAACTCAAGAAAATTGATCTAGTAGTTAAAGACAATTATATTATTTAAAGAGCTGCTGTTATATAGACGTTAAATTATTAGGAGGTAGATTTGAGTCTTTTGTAAAATTATGTGTAGAAGGTTTGGTCTGAAGGAATGGAAATATGTAATCTAAAGAATTATGTGGAAGTAAATGTGAAGCTGTGTTCGAACCTTGATGCTTGTTTTTCAACCCTTGTCCTCTTGGTGTGAAGACCAGCCTGAGTCAGATCACAGGGGATTAAATGGTGAACCCATTACTCAGCACCCTGCAGGGGGTGGTTAAACACCCTGGCTTTGAAGAATTACTCTTTGGCTTAGTAAGCCTGGAAATTTCAGGTTCAACTGCAGAATGAAAGCTCAGTATTTTGTTGATTAACCAGTCTATTTGAAAATGGTCTATCCCTCTTCTAGATGTCCCTCCTCTCTGTTCTCATATAACCATGTCTGAAGTCACTGGCTGGATTGCCAATGGATTTTACCTACAGCAGCTTTACAGCCAGGGAGCTTGGTTCCCATGGAGTATTCCTGATGAGATCCATCGCTTGACTTGAATATGAAGTTTGGCATGTTAAGGGGAAGAAGGGATACACTTATCTTAGTCTGGCAAATGAGAATGCAGGAAATAAGGGGAGCTGTGATAACACTGCTTTGAGGCAAAGAATGGGGATACTGGATCAGATGCCCACTACGGAGAAATATTCTTGATCAAAGTGTTAGGCAGAGAATGGAGTACAGATGGCTTTTTGGGTTGATCAGAGCAAGTGGTGCCCTAGGAAGGACTGCAGAGGCTGGGGGAGAGGAGGTCCAGGCCTTTTATTTCCCTGGCACTGGCTCTACTGAGCTGAGGAAAAAGCCCATCTCTATAGGCAATAGAAATAGGTAGATTAGGATGTGTGTAAAGGGCTGTAACAAAAGGCAAACCAAAAACAGGAGTGAGTTTATTTTTATGCTTATTGTTTTACACATTTCTTTGAAAGTTTAACTTATCTTGAAATGGAGCCAGAAGACTTAAAGAAAATATTTGGGATTTTATACATTTTTCATTTAACTATGTTAGTGCTCTAAGCTAACTTTTCAACTCTGGAAACCTGTTCAGGAGAATCCTAATGTAGCTTAAGCATCATCACCATTCCCATCGTCATCTACTAGTGGTCATGAAATGTACAACCAAACTCTTTGTGTTTTTGACAAGAAGTCTTTAATTAGGGTTCATTTCTGTTTTTCCAGGTAGCCCAGCCATGACCCACAGGAATCTGACTTCTTCCAGTCTGAATGACATCTCTGATAAACCAGAGAAGGACCAGGTAAGCAAAGAATTCCTGCTTCTTTGAAATGTAAGACTAAATGTGTATCTAGCAGATGCTGGGAAAATATTAGAAATAATGGTCCTCTAACTTAAAATGAACCAATATGTGTAGATTGTTTTGTTTTGTTTGTTTTCACTTTCTCTGAGGGAAGGGGAAGCAGTGTGTGAAGGGATTTGAAGTTCAGAAGATAAGAGTCTCTACTCCAGCTCTTATAGATGAATTCACTTGGGCAGTTTAAATCTTGGAGCTACAGTTCTCTTAGCTTTAAAATAGTAATACTAATTCCTACCTCAAGTTTATTGTGATGGTTAAATAAGATGATTTGTGAAAAAAAAACTGGCTTGGTAAACTGTAAAGGGCTAGGAAATGCTGGCAGTTGTTAACTTTGAGGGGATATTTCAGGCAAAGGTAATGACAGTCTTGTTAGCTGTATGTTTGTCTATTAAAACATATAGTAAGTAACCTATTTGAAATGAAAAATAATTAGATTTTGAATCTCAATTTGCTTTCTTTTAAAAAGAATATGGTAGAAACTGTGCCATTTTCCTAGTTGGGTGGGTATCTGGGCTTGAAACTAGTAGAAAATGGTGACTGGGTATAATTTTGCACTTTACATTAAAAAATGAAATGAGTTATTTGGACTAATTGGTTGAAAATTCTACCTGAATAAAGAAATCTGAATTATATATTCCTAAGACAATGAAGCCTTGTTTAGAACAATGTTCTTCTTTAACTGACAGAGGTTTTTGAGACCTTGGTGAATTCTCAAAAGTGCAGGAAAGGTGAAATTATGTTCTTTCTTGTGAAATGGCTTTTGGATTCTTTCTTCCTTCTCCTTCTAAACAACAGCACCCTAGTAGGGCCTTCATTATCTCAGAACAGATTGCTAGAAAAGCCTTGGGAATTAATCCTGTCCCCATTTTCTCCCAGTTCAATACACTTTTCATATAATTGCTCTTATATTTCTCCCCTGGATCAAAAGCTTATAATGGCTTATATCAAGTTAAGTTCAGAATATCCCGACTTTTAAGATTCTCTGAAATCTGGTGTAATCTTTCTCATTGTAACTTACATGTGTTTCCCAGAAGAGAGACTCTGCTTTGGTTTGGCTTAATTACCTCCACCTCTGCACTGAGATTAATTCTTGACTTTTACAGCTGCCCCCCCTTAAATGCTAATATGGCTAGCTCTCCTCCCTACCATTGGCCTACCTCTTGAAATACTGTGGGAGAAGATCATTTATTTATTTATTCATTTATTGCTTCCTGGAGGCAGTTTACATTCACTTTTATTTTTTATTTTATTTTATTTTTAAAGAAATGTGTTTATTTTTATTTTTTAAATTAATTTTTTATTTTATTTATTTTTGGCTGTGTTGGGTCTTCGTTGCTGTGTGCGGGCTTTCTCTAGCTGCGGCGAGCGGGGGCTACTCTTTGTTTTGGTGCGAGGGCTTCTCATTGCAGTGGCTTCTGAGAAGATCATTTAAATATTGGATTCATTGGTAGGTTCATACCAGTAGTGAAAGGGAAACCTCAGTCCACTAGGACTTGTTGAGAATTTTCCTCAAAACTATTTTGTACATTTTGGCTCCATACAACATTTACCAAACGACCTTCTGATCATGAGATTTGCCAGGCGCTTGGATAAGGCACAGTTAGGAATATGTGGTTGACACTTTTTCAGGAAGGCTTCTTTTATTGGGGACAGTTCTTTTCTTGTCAGGAGTTTGTCAATTGCCGCTGGTAAATGCCGAGAGAAATTTCTTACCTTCTTGGGTGTCTTCATATCTGAGCATATGCAGAAGAAATTTGATGACTTATGATGTGTATTACATAAGATTTTGATTCCAGTGTTAGAAGAAATAGGTTAGAACATTATGATTTAGGGTGTTGATTTTGCTATTGATAAATGGAATATTTATAAATGGAATGGGATATTTATAAATGGAATATTTCCTGCCATATTAATAAACAAAGGATGTCACAGTCATCAAGGATTGCAGCCCTCCATCGTGAGCGGGTGAGCCCTGAGGAAACTCAGGGCTGAAAGGAACACCTGCCATCTAGCAGCCAACAGACTCCCTAGGGTGAGTCCTGAGGAAACTCAGGATGTGGAAATACAGGATCCTGGCCCCAGATAGCTGAGGTGCATATCAAAGGAATGCTTTCAGTGAGCTTTGACTCTTGCATTTTCCCATATGGAGAAAAGTGCTAAATTCCTTAACTTGAGATGTCTGGTTTTCTTTAATTAACAATAATCTTGTGACGTTCAGACTGCCTGCCCTTTGTTGCAAAACTCTTATATATCCTGGCTCCTCCCCCCCGCCTCCTTGGAGCAGTTTCTCAGAGTTATCTGAAATTGCTCTCTCCCGGGCTGCAGTCCTCATTGTGTCCCAGATAAAACTTAACTCGCAACTCTCACATTGTGCATTTTTTAAGTCAACACTATAAAGCCTGTGTGGTCCTTAAAACCAGAATCTCTGATGCCTGTCACCGACATCTCATATGCATCAAGGTTCATGTGAAGATGAAACCAGGAAGATTTGATTCAGGAGGTTTGTTCTTTTTGTTTTCAAAGCCAGAAAATGTAGTTGATGAGTATATCATTATAAGAGCAACTGTCCATCTTCATTTATCTAATACAATAGGCATAGTTCATCCAATGAGCCCTTCATTCCTCCAAAGAGAAAGAAACTCCATTCTTTGTTTCCCACCAAAAAGTTTGAAGAGAAGCTTTGTAATTGACCCATTCATCTCCTCTATAACTAAAGGTAGAGTACAAATTCAAACTAATTCTTTTCTGTTTCTATACTTACAATTTTATTAACTTCACATACAAAAGCTCCTCTATCATTTTAGGGTGAGAAGAAGAAAATGGGCTTGCTAAGAAGATGAAGCCGTGGCAAAAGAAACCACCAACAACAACAACACAATAAACTCGGGCTTTTCTTTTTTAACCTGTTTTTTTCTCTGTTTGGGGAGGGAAAAAATGTTGCCAGGCCCAAATTTGTTTTGAAAAAGCTTTTATAATTAATTATCCAATGTCCTGGAAATGATCTTGGCAGTAAAGTCAAACTTGTTCTGTATGCTTTTCCAAGTTGGCCCAAGAAACTTCCATCCAACTGGAACTGAAGTTTTCTGATTGATTATTCTGCCTGGATACAATTCGAACAGTTGCGATGGTGCCTCACGCCTTCCTGGAGCTGTCTAACTTCCCAGTAGCACAAGAAATGGGTTTAATGTTCAGAGATACGAAGAGGAGCAGAATTTCTCTTTCTGACAGCTACATAGTGACAAAATTTGATTTTGTAAAAGTTTTTTATAAGTTTCTGTTTTGGGAAAACAGAAGAAACAAATCTGTGGACTTGCACTTTCTCTCTCTGGCTGTGCCAAGCCTATGTACTTATGATTTCAGTAGCGGCTGCTTTATTGAGAAATAGCTCAAAATAGTTAACAGCAGAAGAAAGAGCATCGCCAAAATTTAGGTGATTCAATGCTTCAACAATATTCCAACTTGGATGTTATATTTGTTAAGCAAAAAAACACCCGGGGAGAAGTAGATTTTTTAAAAAAAAATACATCTGGAGCTCATCTACTTGTAAGTGGACATAAATAATCTCCTCTATTTTGTTGCTATGGAGGATTTTTTTTCTTCGTTATCCAGTTATCTTCCCCAGTTACCTTAGATTGATTTGTTTTTCTATCACCTTTTATTTCTTTTCTGTGCTTGAAAAAATTTACACCTGCCATGGGTGCTTATCAAATGCAGTGGGTTAGTTCTACTTTTCGTGTGAGTATGGTCAGCTATGAGGATAAGAAAATCTTATATTTTACCTCGTAGCTTTAACTCTTTGGAGGAAATACTGTGCTCAGTGGTACAATGACTTTTTTAAAGGGGCTATTTTTTCTTTTCAAGATTATCAATAATTTAATACTATCTCACAATTATATGACCACAACCTTAAGTGAAATCGCAGTCTGTAGACTGTAGTGAATGCAGTAAATGTAGAAATCCCTTGAAGATTCTTAGAGAGACACTTGCGCTTATATAACCTTGTAACTTTTTATCTAGTTATCACTTCCCTGATACTCGTTATTTAGCCAGCTTATCTGAGAACCTATCCATTGGTGTCCTGGTGGAATTTGGCCTAAGGTTAATTTCCAAAGTGTATGGTAATCATTTTTCACACTATCTGTTGCCTGTTATCTTTAAATATACTTGGTTGTCTCGATTTCTATTTTTGAAATCTTGGTCTTTTGTAGAGATAGACCTAAATTTAAATATTTTTGTCAGAGCGTAAGAGGATGAAATCAGTAATCCATGTAGAAGTATGAAACTGCTCAGCCATGACTACCTTACAATGACATCTAGAAAGAAACATTTTGTGATTGAACGACCCCCTAATCCTTTTCTTACATGTGTGTAATACAGGAGGGAGTCAACTAAATTCAGCTGAGATGACTTTTTCATCGTTTTGATTTTCATCCTGAGGCTCACATACAGCTTTCCTTAGCATTCATAGCTATGTCACATTCACAGTGATGGAAGAGTACAATAGCACCCGCTTTTCTTTTTCACGGCTCAGCCAGAAAACCCTCCGGTTGGCATTGGTCACCGAGTGGTCTCACTCCACTACTCAGAGAAGACGCAGTGGCAGAGAAGGGCTCGTATTTGCTGAGGTTATGATACTTGTCTTTAGCATCTTTTCAGGGCCCGCTGAAACACTGCTGTGTCAGGAAAGATCCAGATGGAATCACCTCTGTGAAAACTTGATAAGAAAGGCATGTTGTTGAGGAGGAGGTTACAGTCGTTAGGTGTCCTTAATCACTGCAGTATTGGTGACTGCAACTGGTAACTGTGGTTCGGTGGCTACAGTTTTCCTTCGGCCAGGAGTCCTTGATGGGAACTGGTGAAGCTATTGCAGTGGTTATCTGTGGAGCCCCTTTCCAAGGGGGTTAGCTTGCTGCTTAGATGATTAACAAAACCGTTTTGTCCTTCCTTTTCCCTTTCTATAAGAAATTTGACTTTTTGTAGGCTCCTCGTCCCACCTTATGCTCTCTCCCATATTCTTAAAGAATTAACAACCAATACTTATTAATAGAGTTTGAGAAACAGTGATACTCATAGAGATTTCAAGAACCTGTGTTCTTAGACCTGGGTCTCAGTTGAAATCGATAGTTGAATTTTACCATTTTCATAATGATATACTTCCTGTGAAAGCCATTTATCTGGAACAGAAAACTAGCCTTCATTTAAAAACAGGTTTTGTGTCAGCTTGAAAGTGAAGGGAGATAAACGTATCTCAGGTAATCTAAGCTCTGTCTTGTGTTTTCAGGTGTTTCAGGAGTCTTTTGTAAAACTTAGAGCCATGTAAAATTTAAAACAAGCTGCAACAAATTTTAACTTCTAAATCACCCCATAACTATAGGCTGCTATGATTTGAATTCATTCATTCATTTAAAGAGTATATTCTGTGCCAGAAAGCGTTCTTTTTTTTTTTTTTCTTTTTGCGGTACGCGGGCCTCTCATTGTCGTGGCCTCTCCCGTTGCGGAGCACAGGCTCCGGACGCGCAGGCTCAGCGGCCATGGCTCACGGGCCCAGCCGCTCCGTGGCACGTGGGATCTTCCCGGACCGGGGCACGAACCCGTGTGCCCTTCATCGGCAGGTGGACTCTCAGCCACTGTGCCACCAGGGAAGCCCTAGAAAGCGTTCTTGGTGCTAGGGTTCCAGAGGTGAATGAGACAGATAAATCTTTTGACTCAAGGAGCTTCCGTGCCTTTGGGGACAGATAGACAGTAAACAACAAAAACAAGTAAACAAATGAATAGGTTAATTTTACACTATGATAGTTGTTATTTAGAAAATACAGTAGGATAATGTGGAGAGGTACAGGAAGGCTGGTTTAGGTAGGAAGATTAACCAGAGAAGAGAGGGTCTGGGGGAAGAGGTTTCTAGGCTGAACAAAAAGCAAGAGTATAGCCTTGAGGCAGGAATGAGTGAGGTATATTCATAACAGAGGAAGAAGGAAAAAAATCCAGAGTGGCTGGAGCAGGGGTAGCAGGTATGCAGAGGTACATAAGGCCACGTAGCTTTTTCATGCAGGGGGACCTTTTAATTTTATTCTATGTTCAATGAGACACTATTTTAGGAGTTCTACCTGGAGAGTTGTGTGTTGTGATTTACACTGAAAAAAGATCACTGGGGATAGTGTGTGATGAGATGGAGGAATTTGCTAATGTTCTGGATCATCTGGTGTTGTTCCTATAATTAAACATTGGATGAGCACCGCAGTGCATTAAACAGCTCAACAGACCCAATAGCCAATTTCTTAATCTGTTTGCCATAGATGTCAAGACCTCATTCCTATTGGCAAAGTGAGCTCTTCTGTTCCACTGAAGTATTGTAAGAAAGAAAATGAGTTTCCTAGTTAAAATATTTTCCATGCACTATTAGTTAGAATTAATAATTAGTTAATATTATTAAAAATTAAAATACTTTAATGCACTAGAAGTGGATGTAGGTCACCAAGAGTAGTGAGATTGAGCTTTTGAGTGATTATATCTGTTACCTGCAGTTCTCTTTTTGATGTCATGACTCATGAAACCCTCACCAGAGGTCTCTCTAAGGAACAGTGACAAGTGTCTTAGTCCTTATTGTTCCAAAAGGGGCATCGGAATATGTAGGTGGAGGACAGAGCCTCCCAGTGGGGTCCTGAGCCACACTCTCACCGGTACCTGTGAAAGGATCGAACTCCAGGAGCACCGCAGGGTGTTCTGTATCCAACATTTAACAAAAGGGATTGCAGGGTTTACATGTCTTAAATGGCATGTCTTCTCTAGCATGTTTTATGTTTGATGTCACTTTTTTCTCTTTTTAGTACGCAGCAGTCTGCCTGTATCCCAATGCCATAAATATACTTAGAATAGATTGCAGAGAGTAGTAGAATGCCATCAACAATTATCTTTAATGGATGTCTGCTTTCATGTCATATGTTACCTACCTCTGACCAGAACTTCATTTTAAAAAAAAAAAACAACTTTTTTCCCCTTAGAAGTGGCAAACCAGAAAGCAGCAGCACCTGTGGTAAACACCCTAAGGGCATGATTAAAAACCTTTATAATCATTCTAACTATAAACATGAACTCATTCTTTACTTTCTGTAGTAACATTTTATTATCTATGACGTTTTTTAAACTTTAGTTTTTTCTGATTCATAATTATACAAAATTGCTGTAAAAATTCAAACAAAGGAAAAATGAATAAAACAGAAAGTGGAAGTTCACAAATTCTCACCCTCAGTATAACTACTATTAGCAGGTTGATGTAGTCTTCTAGACTTTTTCTATGCATAAAAATGTATATACTTATTTATATAAAATACAAATGGGATCATATTGTTCTGCAACTGGATTTTAAAAAAAACTAACAATACCACAGATATCTACCTTATTTTCCTTAAAGGCTATATAGTATACATGAATCATATTTTATTTAAATGATCTTCTATTAATAGATAGTTACTTATTTTCATTTCTTTGCAGTTATACAAACAGGCCTTTAAGAAATGCCCTCATTGTAACTTTTTTTGTTCTTTTTTTTTTTTTTTTTTTTGCATTCTTTCATGAGTATTTCTGAAGGAGAAATTTTGTGAGTGCAATTGCTGGGTCACCATGTATTGCCAATTACCTCCCCAAAAGATTATATCAATTTGTGTCCTAGGTCTTTTAAATACTTTAATTAATCCTCCTCCACTGCTAGAATACTGTTTGCCAGTCAGATTTGAGTTTCTCCTTTCTGATTATTCCACTAAAAGCTTAGCAACTCAGTTAACGTGAAGAGAATCACAGTCACTAGCATCTGCCTCCCAGCTCACTTTGGGGGCTTTTTTCAGAAGCTTAAAATATCACGGCTAAAACTGGGTTTATTCTCCTGGTCTAATTGGATCTCTGAGCTGGCTAATCTGCCTATATTCTGAGGTAAGGAGGTGAAAAGTCCAGTGGTCGTAGACTTGGCCACCTGTATGTTTCTCATTGCTTCTGCTTAAGGAGAGGCTCTTCTCAGCTCTGAGAGAAATCCTTTGGCTTTGTGAGTATTTCCTTGGCAACCAAAAATGGCTTCCTCTTAAGAGCCCTTCTTGGTGGTCAGCATTTGGAACGAAAAGGAAAATCACAAGAAGAGTTGGACAAGTGTTCTCTTTGAAGCACTATCCAGCACATTTGCAGCTTGGCCCTGCATCTCCTTCCTCCCCAATCCTCCACCCTCAAGAGAATTCTAAGTGAACTTACGTACATACTGTAGAGTTAGTTAAATGAAAAGTTTATACCTTTATTAGGAGCTTTGATGGAGTGTTTCATCTAGGATAATTGATAAAAAGATCAGCACACCATTAATTACATGTTGGGAGATATTTGCAGATTTTTCTGCTTCCCTACTTCCCTTGCAACAGGGAGTCTCTGCAGAGTAGATTTACAAAGAGGCCAAGCCATGGGAGGAAGTTTTCCTCGCTCTTCTTCAGAAAGAGAAGGGCTTCCCACTGTTTCCACATCACTTGTCTGATTGATCCAGTGGCTAGTTGATTTATTTGCCTCTGTAGAATCTCATGACCTTATCAGTCACCAGCAGAGCTTACTGATTTCTCCTGGTGTTACCACCAATCGTCTGGTTTCACTCCCTAGAACTGAACTGAGGTGAAAACAATCATACTTCTGTTTTCTCTGTCACCATGTTAAAATGGTAGCGGTAATTTTTTCTACAATCTGAAAGCCAGTGGTTAATCATACCCAGTCGACATTACTGCCTAATCAGTGTTCTATGCATATGCATACAAGAGGCTAGAAAGTAACCAAGTCATTTTAGAGGACGCCATTGTAAGTTCAGTATTAGCGGCCCTGTTGATCATGCAGTGGCTCTGAGAGTATTGAGCCTGTTCTTTTATAAAGAGTAATTAATAATGACTAACATACATTGGACACTTTTTCACACTAGTGCTTTGGTTGGTATTATCAACCCTGTTTTATATATGGGTAAACTTGAGGCACAAAGACATTAAGTAATTTTTTCCAAAGTTAAATAGCATCTAAGTGGTAGAGCTGCTTTCTGGCCCTGGAGCCTGTGCTCTTAATGAGTATGGTGAATTCTGCCTATTTGCATTATGGTCTTTTTTAGGTCCTCATCCCCAGGTGTCCAATTAATAGTTAGGTTAATAATAGTTAGACCTTAGGTTTGTCTTTGAGGCACACATCGTGCTGAATAGGCTAATCTACAGAATTGTTATTAAATAAACCAACAATTAAAAAATTCTTAAGGGTCTTATGGTGACGGGATGTTTCTGCTGCCACAGTGATTAAAAGACTTGGTGAATCAACTGTTTGTTTTGTGTCCATACTCTGAGTGGTATTGGTGGAGGTCAATGAGAAGAGGCTGATATAATAAAAATAAAGCATAAAATATGGTCTCAGATTATGAGTTTATATCTAGTTGGAGAGACCAAATAAACTGTGTGGTGCTGACAGTAAACTGCAGCAGTTCAGTGAAAGACAAGATAACTGTGGGTTAGAACTGTCAGTCAAAGAGAAACAAGGGATTTTATTTTTAGTTTTTAAATTTTTTTAAAACATCTTTATTTGGAGTGTAACTGCTTTACAATGGTGTGTTAGTTTCTGCTGTATAACAAAGTGAATCAGCTGTATGTATACATATGTCCCCATATCCTCTCCCTCTTGCATCTCCCTCCCACCCTCCCTATCCGACCCCTCTAGGTGGTCACAAAGCACTGAACTCATCTCCCTGTGTGGCTGCTTCCCACTAGCTATCGATTTTCCATTTGGTAGTGTATATATGTCCATGCCACTCTCTCACTTTGTCCCAGCTTACCCTTCCCCCTCAAGTCCATTCTCTATATCTGCGTCTTTATTCCTGTCCTGCCCCTAGGTTCTTCAGAACCATTTTTTTTTTTTTAGATTCCATATATATGTGTTAGCATATGGTATTTGTTTTTCTGACTTACTTCACTCTGTATGACAGTCTCTAGGTCCATCCACCTCATTACACATAACTCAATTTTGAAACGAGGGATTTTAGAAGCATCTTTCCATTTTAGAGAACATAAATAACAGAAGATAAGAGCTTTAGCCAAATAAAGCATTCTTCCTTGGAGAAAGAGTTAGGTAGGAAATGTGAGAAATAAATTGGAATGTAACTTTCTGCAGATTAACAATACAAGTGAATGACTTGATTTATCCAACAAATGGAAAATATTGTGACTTTTAAAATTCTTTGAATAATGGCCAGTAATCCCCCCAATTTGAAATACAACAGGGTTTCAATTAAATTTTTTTTTAAATTAGAGTTACCTGTAGAATTAGCAAAAGTAGATTAGATTAATTAGCCTGTTGACTTGTCCACAGACCATGGTGGATACTCGCTTGATTTACAAAATTTTACCTGAACTTTGAGAAACACCCCATAGTCCCTTAACTTTCAGTTAAGGGAAAGTTCAGTTCAGTTCAGTATTTGTTCAGTATTGTTCAGTATTTGTTCTTGCTACAGATATATATTCACTTCTGGGTCATTAAGTCTGATAAATACACATCGTTGTAACCTTTTTTTTTTCTGGTAAGAAGAAAAAGCAATTATTATTGAACTTTTTCTTTAAGCTGATCACAGGAATAGCTTTGAAGATTTAAATATGTTAAACCTTAACTCCTCTGAACCTCAGTTTCCTGATTCATAATACAGGTCTTATAATTCAGTCTGAACTGCCTTCTCCACAGGATTGTCGTGTGAAAAGGAATGTGATTAATACACTTTAAATATTATACGAGTCTTAATTTATCACTGTCATTTTCATTATTTAAATGTACTACTGCTTGTTATTTTTGGCTTTGTTTTGCAGGAAGATTGGGTAGGATGGAAGTCAATTTCATTTTAGATGTCATTCCTCGCTTTTCAGATTTACGTTGCTAATCTGGCTCTTTGGGGTTTTGTGTTCTTCTGTACTCCACTGCTCTGCCTGCACTCTCATGAAACGTGTCTGACTGGCCTTCCATGAATAGTGGTACTGCATGCACATCTCCACTGGACCCACATATCTCTTTTTCTCTCTACTTTTCCAATTCCTACCGTTTCTTCAGGACCTAAGTCAAGTGCTGCTTTTGCCTTACACGTGTCTTTAGACATTCTGGCTCATGTTAATTAACGCCTGTCTCGAATTCTAACACCATCTAAGCTCTTACTGTTTGTCACTTCACAGGGACTCACTTGTTTGTTATTGTTTTTTATTTGTATGTCTCATGTTCCTTTTGGGGTCGGGGGGCGGGAAAGCAGATTGTCTGGGGTGGAGGGAGAGACAGGAGTCTTTTAAGTTAGTTGCTGATGTAATGACGATAATGACTAATAGGGGAGAATCAGCTTCTACTTATCCTTTTGCTCAAAAAATCTTTTAAAGGCTGAGAAAATGACTGTGACTATGAGGGTTTCTCAGAGAAAGGTGATTTTTGAAAGTATTGTTAAGGTCTTATAATTTATAGTTATATAAATTATGTATAAATAAGTTATATAAATAATAATTATAATTCTGGCAGCTTTAAAAATTACTGTTTCTTATCGTGGGCACTGATAGAGTGTTTCGTTAGGTTAATCAGTTGCTTGAAATGAACATTCTTGCCCATGTCATGTGTTAAAAAATTTTTTTTTCAGCTACAACAATCATGTGAATGCTAACATTTGAAATATAGTTTGCTCTTTCATTTGTTAAAATCCATTTATACATTTTTCCTCATAATTGAAAGCTCAATGAACATAGTTTCCTGGCTGATTGACATAGCTTAGAGAAAACTCTGAATCTTTTTTTTTTTAACTTGTTTAAAACAAAATGTAGTGTATCACAAGGACATATTGGAAAAGTCAACTGTCAAGCACAGAAGGATGTGCTATTGCAAGATGACATGGTATTGCTAAGTTTTCCCAAGCATGGCACATTTCAAATCAGGTACTGTCCAACATTCTACTTTTAGATGTGAGCTACTTCATTTTGTATGATATGAAATGGTGTGAAATTAGAGGTAAGGCAGATCAGGCTTGGGAAGTATTTATCATTAAATGTGATTTATTATAGAATTTACTAGTTTGATACATTATTATTTTTTTACAAGATATTGAATATAGTTCCCTGTTCTATATAGTAGGTCCTTGTTGGTTATCTATTTTATATAGAGTAGTGTGTATTTATTAATGCCAGACTCCTAATTTATCCCTCCCCATCTTTCCTCCTTTGGTAATCATAAGTTTGTTTTCTGTCTGTGAGTCTGTTTCTGTTTTGTAAATAAGTTCACTTGTATCATTTTTTTAGATTCCACTTATAAGTTATATCATATAATATTTGTCTTTCTCTTCACTTAATATGGTAATCTCTAAGTCTGTCCAGGTTGCTACAAATGCCATTATTTCATTCTTTTTTATGGCTGAGTAATATTCCATTGTATATATGTACTCTATACATTATTATCACTCTGTTTCACTTTACATTTTTCTTATAGTTTTGAGTCCAAGGACTGCATTATGGTAAAGACCCAAGTATATTATTGGAAATTTAAAAAGAACAAGTCAAGCTGAAATCCAGCTATCTGTTAGGATGACGTGTTTCAGAAAAACCTTTTGGTCAGAGATGAAAGACGTTGATCTCTTCTCATAGTGTCTTTGGCTGCATTACTCATTGTTTCTGAAATGAAACTTGTGAATAAGCCTGTTTCCATATCAGCTTATTTATGACACTGAGAAATAAGGAAAGGGAATTTGAGAAATTTCAATTAGTAGCCTCCACATTGAAGCTTTGTTCGAAGAAAAACTTGGTGCATAATTCATTGCCTGTTGAATTATGGTCTCTAAGAAGGCATCCCCAGGCACTCACTCTGGAGGAAGACTTTGTTGAGAAAGATAACAATTGAAACTACTGCTTAAAATAGTTGTGAAACTCTTTTTCAAAGTGTGGAATTCTCAGGGAGTAAGTAGCTCTTTTCATTAGGACATTATGAAAACATCCATAAAAGTGTGTCATACAGAGATTTTGGGGGGTATGATGGCAATGTTTTTCTTATCCCCACCTGTCTTTGTGGGAGTCCCTAAATGAAGTCCTGCTGAGGGAATGGAGTACAATTAGTTCTTTTGAAAGACCTTGATTCATGTCACATTTTGGTTTCTAGTTTTTAAAATTCCGTATCGTTTTTCATTTTTCAAAGATGTGCTGAAGTAATACAATATGTAAGTTTTATTAAAATCAAAACCAAGAATAAATGAAAATAAAAAGTTTTCAGAAGATTCTCTCTTCTCTAATGTTATACTAGGGGGGTGTATGCTCCTGTGCTTGTATATTTCTTAATCTGTGCCATCCCGGTCTGAACATGCTATGGGCTATATTGTCTCTATTTTAGCTGTGCCTTCTTGATCTAAACTCACAAGTTGTAATACCTCAGTGTGGAAAGAACAGGAGAAAAGGATTTAAATCAAAGAAATAGAAGATTTAGAATCCTTTTAAAGTTTTCTGGTTAATAGGAAATGTAGTAGAAAAGTTTAGGTTTTATATAATCCTAGAGGTGTTGGTTCAGATCCTAGCTTCCCTTCTTACTAGCTGAGTGATATTGTGCTGGCGCTTAACGTCTCTGAGCCTTAGAAAAAGTTGCTAAAACTCATCTTTCATGTTCTCCTGAGAATAAAAAGAGGTAATATATGTGAAGTACTTCAGGCACAGATTAATTAGGTGCTTAAAAAATATTACTTCCCTTTCCCCACCTGCTTTCTCCTGCCTCCTTGTGAATACAAGATAGGATAAGCTATGAAACAAAGTAGGGGAAAATGGAGCAAGTGAAATAAATGAGGCAATATATTTGTAATTTTTTGAGTGATTCAAGAGAAAGTAGCAGAATGGAACACTGGGGAATTTTAAAGTTCTCATTAGAACAAATCTTATGGGGCTTCCCTGGTGGCGCAGTGGTTGCGCGTCCGCCTGCCGATGCAGGGGAACCGGGTTCGCGCCCCGGTCTGGGAGGA
>NC_041220.1:62760027-62767117 GCF_002837175.3 Physeter macrocephalus
CGCCCCGGTCTGGGAGGATCCCACATGCCGCGGAGCGGCTGGGCCCGTGAGCCATGGCCGCTGGGCCTGCGCGTCTGGAGCCTGTGCCCCGCAACGGGAGAGGCCACAGCAGAGGGAGCCCCGCATACCACAAAAAAAAAAAAAAAAAGAATAAAACTTATGATTCTATATTAAATAGTCTCTGTAGGAGTATACAGGTAAGATTTTACAGTGGTGGTGTTTTCTATTTCCTCTCTTCTTTCCTGAAAGTAACAAGCTACTAGCCCGTCTTCTGTAGTAGTACGTTAAGAATTATTTTTACATTCATACAAACAATCGGGATTTTTAAATCTTTGAATGTAGAAAGCTGATAAAGCGCTGTGAGGTATAGAGATGAGATAAGATAGGCTCTGCACTGAAGGACTGTACAGAGGGTGTCACTCATGGCTTAAAACCATTTTTGCAGTGAGCCCAGAATCCTTATCCTTAGCATGGCTTTCAGAGCCCCATGTTTGTTTGTTTGTTTGTTTTTAAAATTTTTATTGGTGTATAGTTGATTTACAACGTTGTGTTAGTTTCAGGTGTACAGCAAAGTGAATCAGTTATATATATCTATATCTATATATATCTATATATATCTTATATCTCCACTCATTTTTTTTGTTTTTTTTGTGGTACGCGGGCCTCTCACTGCTGTGGCCCCTCCCGCTGCGGGGCACAGGCTCCGGACGCGCAGGCCCAGCGGCCATGGCCCACGGGCCCAGCCGCTCTGCGGCATGTGGGATCCTCCCGGACCGGAGCACGAACCCGCGTCCCCTGCATTGGCAGGCGGACTCTCAACCACTGCTCCACCAGGGAAGCCCTCTCCACTCATTTTTTTAAGATTCTTTTTCCATATAGGCCATTACAGAATATTGAGTAGAGTTCCCTGTGCTACACAGTAGGTCCTTATTATCTATTTTATATATAGTAGTGTGTATATGTCAATCCCAATCTTCCAATTTATCCCTCCCCGCCCCCTTGTCCCCTGGTAACCATAAGTTTATTCTCTACATCCGTGACTCTACTTCTGTTTTGTACCCTTTTTTTTAGATTCCACATGAGTGACATCACATGATATTTGTCTTTCTGTGTCCGACCTACTCCCCCCAGTATGACAATTTCTAGGTCCATCCATGTTGCTGCAGATGGCATTATTCCATTCCCTTCCATGGCTGAGTAATACTCCACTGCACATACGCACCACATATTCTCCCTCCACTCCTCTGTTGACAGACATCTAGGTTGCCTCCATGTCCTGGCCACTGCAGATAGCAATGCAGTGAACATTGGGGTGCATGCATCAGAGCCCTGTGTTATCCTGCCTAATGTCTCTCTCCAGAGTCCTTTTGCAAGGTTCTCTCTCTTGTTCTCTGACTTTACTCTGACCACACACGTGTCCTTCCAGATCCACTAATGTGCCAATCTTTCTCCTGCCCCAGGCCCTTTGCACATGCTGTTTCCTCTCACTGAAATGCTCTTCTTTCCCAGGCAACCCATTATTTCTCAGTACTGGTCACCACTGCAGGGAAGTCTCCTGGGATTCCCTGATTTAGGCTAGAGAGCCTGCCATTATAAACTCTTGTTGCACGTTATGCTTTTCCATCATGATGCCTACTCCAGCTGTCATGCAATAACTGCCCATTTTAATTTTTGGTTAAATGTTTGTCTTCACCAACAGGCCATTTGCTTCAAAGTTGAAGAGATGATGTCTGGCAAACTATGGCTTGGGGTCATAGCCTGCTGGTAGTCTGTTTTTGTATGGTTGGTAAGCTAAGTTTAAAGGGTTGTTGAAAAAAAAAAGAATGTATGACAGAGACTGTATGTTGCCTGCGAAGCCTAATTTGGCTTTCAGAGAAAAAGTTTGCCAACCTGTGATCTAAGTTATTGCTCTGTATATTAAATAGAAGAACACAAGTATATTTATATATCACATTTTCTTTTCTGAGCAGGCCACTTGGTTGTAGTAAGGCATCCATAGGACGCATGATGATATAGTTGTAAGCGCTAGGATGAACTGAGAGCTTATGATCATCAGGGGTTCTCAGCTAGAGAATAATTGCACTCAAGTGTATAAATTAATAACCAATGTAAATGTAGAAGGAATTTCTAATGCCATGGCACTTTTCAGCTGTCCTGCTGAACAGATTTATTAGCAATCTGGATTAAGATACAATGCTTATCAGATTCTCAGAGAACACAAAATGGACATGGTTAGCTATCTAAATTTTAAATGATAGAATCACGCTGGAGAATGATCTTGACAGCCTGAACCCATAAAGAATTTAACAAGAATAAATGTACACTTGTGTAAGTTCAAACATGAAGTGAATGATGGGGAAAATCTTACTTTATTTGGACAGAAAGTTTATAACTTTCATCAGATTCAGATTTTTCAAAGGTGTCCATTTTCTTTTTTAAAAATTTATTTTATTATTATTATTATTTCTGGCCACACTGTGTGGCTTGCAGGATCTTAGTTCCCCAACCAGGGATTGAACCCGTGCCCTCAGCAGTGAAACTGTGGAGTCCTAACCACTGGACCACCAGGGAATCCCCAAAGGTGTCCATTTTCAAAAGCAGTTGAGGGGCTGTGGTTATGGGAACTAGGATGGTGACATACCTGGCCACTAGCCTGAGAAGAATAATTGAAGTAACTCACCTATAACTTTTATTTTTATTTTTTAAATTATTTATTTATTTATTTTCGCTGCACTGGGTCTTAGTTGCTGCCCGTGGGATCATCGTTGTGGCATGTGGGATCTTAGTTGCAGCATGCATGTAGGCTCTTAGTTGCAGCATACATGTGGGATCTAGTTCCCCGACCAGGGATCGAACCCGGGCCCCCTGCATTGGGACCATGAAGTCTTACCCACTGGACCACCAGGGACGTCCCTCACCCATCACTTTTAGAGATGAGAAGGTTTGAGGGCTAGAAAGTTCATGAAGCTTTCCTTCCGGTTAAAGAGAATAGATTTACCGTCTGTTGCTGTAGACATAAACTTGTGATTGTGGGTGCTTGTTTCATGGAGCAGTTTTTATTTTAATATAAGTAAGAATTAGATAGGAAATAGAGCTTCATCACTAAGTTATTTATGAAGCTTTTATGAAGTCCTCCTTTGCAGTAAGTATTATATAATGGATCAGGGCTACCAAAATGAATAGGATCCAGTCTCTGCCTTTTAGGGATTCTGATTATAGACGGTGATCTGTAAATAATATAGGGTGGTAGATATCTTAGACCAGAGAAGGGAGAATGAGTTCTGCCAGGGGCTGGGGATTGGGCAGAAGTGACATTTGAAATAATTCTTGAGTTGAATGCTTTTTTCCTTCACTGTCATGTTCAAGAAGAAGCAAATGGGGCTTCCCTGGTGGCGCAGTGGTTGCGAGTCCGCCTGCCGATGCAGGGGACACGGGTAAATTCAAAAAGAGGTAGAGCTTTGCAGTGGAGTGTACCGTGGGACAAAGGAGTGAACTGACCCTTGGGCTCATTACTCATGTCAGTGAAGTGACCATCACCTCCTGGTGCTCAGTCAGAGCTCGTCAGGTCCAACTGAAGAACCTCTCGGGGAAATTTTTGGAAAGCTGTTGCCTGCTCCTTTGTCAGCCCCTTGATTCTCTTTCTCTGCTTCTTCAGTATTTTCTATTGTTCTAATTTGGTGTGTGTTCTCAGAGACCTCAGTGAAGGGTACATTAAAAAAAAATCTGCTAAATAAATAATAGCATGACTACTACAGATTTAATTATAGCTATACAGCTGCCTGTTTGAAGTGTTCTGCTGGGACCATATGGTCCCTTGTACATCCCAGCCCTGGAAGGACCTGGTTTAAATGTTTCCCAGCTGATAGTGTTGAATTCTCAGGGACCTGCCAGCAGCCGTTTGGAAGTCAGTAGATAGTGTGTTTTGCCTCTGTTGTCTCTCTGGGGATGGACATTTTATTGATACTTTCTTATTAGACCCCAAGTAATCAGATATTAAAGCACCCCACCCAGACAGGTCTTAAGAGTTATGTCTGCTTGTTAGTTTTACAGGCTGATTTTTGTTACCACATTGGATGTGCTAAGTGAAAGGTACTTCTGCATTTATACAATTTCACTCAATGGCGCTTTTTTTTTTTAAGTATTTTAATGGATGATTATTTTAATTATTTTCTGTTCCAATGGTGTGGTAGGAATAGAGTAGACGAGGGCATCTGTCCTGCCCCTGCCTCTGTTCTGGGAGTGTGACCTTGAACGAATTTTAGCTTCTCTGGGCCTCAGGAGGGCCAGAACTGGCCTTTCTAGGTCCCTTCCAGTTTCACAGTTCTGCGAGAATCAGCTGCAGACCACGTTCTTGCTGAGGACGCACATCTAGAGTAGAGGGGAGTCTTGCCATTTCCCACTGTGGCATTCTGTGTGTCTTTTTTCCTGTTGCTTAGAAATTCCAAATTTTCCATTCTTTGGGCCACAGAAGTCTTTCAGTATGAACACTGTATAAAGGTCTACACCTCAGAGAGTAACAGTTTGGACCTTCATTACATACTATTTTCAGTTCAGACTCTCTAGTGCAGTGGTTCTTAAGCTTTTTCCATGTCAAGAATCCATTTGAGTTTGCAGTGAAACAACGGACGCCTTCACCAGAGAAATGCACAATAAATGTGTAGGCCTAACAGCTTGCATATAATTTCAAAGTGCCCATGGGCTCCCTGGGTCCCTCCCAAGGCCCCCAAGTTCAGAACTGCTGCTCTGTGCTTTGATAAAAGCCCTGCCTTTTTCTTTTGTTCCGAATGCAGGGAACTGCAGGTCAGATTGAGGACAGAGAAGTCTGGACCACCAGCTCTGGCGTTCACATGGTGCTGAGAGCAGAGCTTTGCACGGCTCCTGGACTGCATGGGGGTGGAACAGATGTTGCGGGCACTGGACAGTGTCCGCTCGGTCCCGTGCAGGAAAAGCGCTCTCCAGGGGTGTTTGCCAAGCCATTAACTTTAGACTCTTGGTTGCCTACGTTGCCTCTGATGGTTCTACCCTACCCACCCCTCATCTCTTGAACTTTTTGTTCTTAAAAGAGCAGTCTATGTTTTTTATTAGCTACCCTGACTTGGATGCATGGAGAAAAGAATGCACAAGAAACATTTCCCCTTAAACTTTAATTTTCTCTTGAAGTCACTAACTCCATGATGCTAATTTTTGTTTGCTTGTTTGTTTTGTCTTCTGCAATCCTTCTCTCCCAGTGGCAGCTGGAGGTTGTGCAGCAGAAAGAACGAAAGAAGCCCTGGGTTTAGGATCTTTCTTTTTGGGGTGGGAGAAAGAGGACTGTAAACAGAAACTGCTTTTAAGATATTAATAGGGTGACAGAAGTAAAGCATGTCATGTATTTTTTTTTTCCTGCTGAAAACACAGTCATTCAAGGTCAAGTGTGTCATTCTGAGGGAATGCAGATAAAATGGTGCCCTTATTGTGAGCCATTATACTTGTTTTACAGTATAGCTGCACTGATAACACCCACGCTCGCCTAAACCTTCAGTGTATCTGATTTTTTTTAGCCTTGCCATGGTGAAAATAGCTCTGCAAACTTTTGAAGTTAAAACTCATGCAGTGATTCACTTGGTAGAATTAACTTACCTAGAGAGGTACTGTACTGGATGAATATATGTTTTTAAGTCCATGATACAGACTGGGCAGAGAGATTTCTATCTAAATTCAGAGAATTGGATATCTGAATTAAATGTGGTGCCAACGTAACTTTACTTTTTTCCTTTGGGAGAGAAAAATTTTATTATTTTTCCATCATCTGTTTCCCATAGATCCTAGGATTATATTAAAATTCTGACATCATAATTATTGTTACTATTTATTGAATATCCACTGTGCTATTTCAGGCACCGTACTAGGAGCTTTTTACGTATTATTTACAATATGTGATGTATTATCATCAACCTCACTTTACAGATGAAGAGGCTAAATGCAGAAGATAAGTTACTGTGATCTTTTTAGCAACTGTTGCTTAGGTTATAATACAATAAAAATTGAGGACACAGATATCTTTAGTGCTCAGCCAGATTTTCACTGTTGTACCTGTTATTCATCAGTATTGGTGAAATATTTGCTTTTGATGTCAGGGAGCATTGGGCATTTGAAGAAACGCAGTTCTAGTCTTATGTGTCATTCTAGACTCTTCCTTCTCCTTCACTCCCTCTATCCAGGCATTCAACAAGTCCTGTATATTCTGCCTTTTAATTTTTCTCAAATCTGTTTTCAACATTCTGTCTCCACTGATGTTTTTTAGGCTCAGAGTCTCATAATATTCCTCCATTTAACACATGTATTGAGAGGTCTGTTACTTGCTCAGCACTGAGCTGAAACATTTTCAAACATCATCTCATTTACTCCTCTTAACTCCATGAGGGGGTCACTTATTATGCCCATTTTACAGATGAGAAAACTCAGCTTAAAGACATGAAGTAATTTGCCCAAGGTAACCATAGCCAGTAAAAAGAAGAATTGAGATTTGCTGATAACTCTGACTCCAAAGCTCATTCTCTTTTTCTCCACTTGAATTTTTTTTTTAACATCTTTATTGGAGTTGGAGAGACCAGATAAACTGTGTGGTACTGACAATAAACTGCAGCAGTTCAGTGAAAGACAAGATAACTATCTTGTGGGCTAGAACCGTCAATCAAAGAGAAACGAGGGATTTTATTTTATTTAAAAAATTTTTTAATTGTTTTAACATCTTTATTTGGAGTATAACTGCTTTACAATGGTGTGTTGGTTTCTGCTTTATAACAGAGTGAATCAGCTATACATATACATATATCCCCATATCCCCTCCCTCTTGCATCTCCCTCCCACCCTCCATATCCCAGCCCTCCAGGTGGTCACAAAGCACCTAGCTGATCTCCCTGTACGATGCAGCTGCTTCCCACTAGCTATCTATTTTACATTTGGTAGTGTATATATGTCAGTGTTACTCTTTCATTTCATCTCAGCTTACCCTTCCCCCTCCCCGTGTCCTCAAGTCCATTCTCTATGTCTGCATCTTTATTCCTGTCCTGCCCCTAGGTTCTTCAGAACCATTTTTTTTTTTTTAGAT
>NC_041220.1:62767306-62778056 GCF_002837175.3 Physeter macrocephalus
TTCTCCATAGTGACTGTATCAATTTACATTCCTACCAACAGTGCAAGAGGGTACCCTTTCCTCCACACCCTCTCCAGCATTTATTGTTCATAGATTTTTTTGTTGATGGCCATTCTGACTGGTGTGAGGTGATACCTCATTGTAGTTTTGATTTGCATTTCTCTAATGATTAGTGATGTTGAGCATCTTTTCATGTGTTTGTTGGCAATCTGTATAATCTCCAAGTTTAGTGTGGTGAACCTTGGGCTCTGCAAACAGACAGACTTTGCTTTGAATCCTCTCTCTGCCTTTCCTAGTTTCTTAATCTTAGTCAAGCTGTGTAATCTCTAAATCTCATTTCCTCTGGTGTAAACAATGACAACAGTAACTGCTTGTAGAAAAGTGACGAGAATATAATAAAATAACGTATGCAAAGTTCCTGGTCTGGTGCCTGTTGATTAAAAAATGTTAGTAATCGTTAGTATTACTACTAATAATTTGAACTTATTATTGGAGACTTTTGTGCCTCTTGGTAACAACAATGCCTTTAGAGTGCAGTTTTACTAATCAGAGATTTGAACTCTTAAATTAGGAAGAGTTGCAACATGCAGTAATTCTCCAAAAGCAGGACTCCCTTTCAAAATCTCACTGATAAATCGTGGAGAAGGTAGGTCTTTACGGAACTTTGGCAGGGATTAAAAAAAAAAAAAAAGCCACGATGAATGGTAGCTACCATGCAGCCCAAAAATAAAAGTTATTTTTCATTGACTTACGCTCATAAATTTTGGAATCGATAAAGGCTTTTTGCTTCTCACCAGAGACCTTTCTTAAGTTTGCTTCCACCAATGGAGCACTTTTCTTGGAGCCTTCAGTATCCTTGCTTTTATCTGTACAGAATGTAAAGATGCCACAACACAGGCATGATCACATGGATTCCAGGCATTTAAGAAACATGTAGTGAACATTCACTGCAAGGCGGTGCCTTTATAAGGCTTTGGAGAAACAAAGTTGAATAATATGTAGTTTCTTTTTATAGGGTACTTTAGAACCCTTTTTAAAAGGCACTTATCATCTAATAAGAGTCACAGCCAAGCCAGTCAATCAATGCATTGTGATAAGTCTGTAATCTCAGAGGGAAGGTGAGGGTGCTGTGAACAAAGTCAGGGAAGGTTGGGGCAGTCCAGGTCAGGCTTGGCTAGAGTTTGGAGGCATAGGTTGTAGTTAGCATCTAAGGGGACATCTGGGTACAGGGCATTTCCCACCAGATAGATTAATGAGTATTTCAAGTTTCCTTCTCTGACCTGCCTTTATGTATGGTGGAGTTCATGACACAACAATGAAAGGGGAAAAAGAACTTTTAAAAATGTTACCTAACTCAATTAGCACCTAAAATTTGCAGGTTCTTGATTTTCTTTAAATACTTTTTAAAGTGCTATTTTTTATGTGGATTTTCTGCTTTCCCTGTCTCTCTGTGACTCATTTTATTTTACGTAATTAAATCCTGTTGAATACTTTAAAATGTGCTTCCTAAAATTTTTAAAGGATGTCTGTACAGCACCCAAACCATTGCAGATGCTTAACATTGCTTTGCTATGTAAAAGGTTTAGAAGTTTCAGGACAATGTCTTGTAAACTTCAGGTAGTAAAATATATTCATCAGAAATGTAAGGGTTTCACAGTGTAGTGAAGTGGACAGAATTCACATTCTGGCTTGGCCATTTAGCTGTATGAATTTCACTGAAGTCCTTTAAACTGTTTGAACTTTTGTTTCCCTCATCTGTAAAATGGTTAAATAGTACGTTTCTTGTAAACTTTCTGTAAGAATTTAAGTAAAATAGTAAATGTGAAAATGTTTTAAACACTGTAAGTAGCTATAAACATATTGATATTTTTTAGTGATGTAAGACAAAAATATGTGACTAGAGATTTTGACAAGTTGATTTTTAAAAACTAGGTCAGTACTTGAAATTTCATCCTATTTAGGAAATCAGAACTGATGGATTGTACTTAATGTTATATTTAGTTTAATAGCCATTTGTAAATGTGCTGCTTTGCAGAATCATTTGCATTAATGGTGGTGAGATGTCTATATTTGGAAGGAAAAATTAGGAAATCAAATTATCACCCTTAGGGGACTGTTTTCATTTTGTATTTTAAAAAATGGAATAAGTGAAAGTAGAATAGTGTTCAGGAAGTAAAAACATGTATCCACAGAGCCTTTTGGCATTTTGTCTTATTTAATGACTTTGCCCTCTTTCATATTTTATACACTCTAGAAATCTCAGACCATATCCTAGAAGTTCATAAGTGATTGTCTAAATTTTGGATTCTTTAGGCAATCATGCAATAGCTCCTCTTTTTAGCCTCTTAGACATTGGGCTGATGGTTTTTAAATTTAGCCAGTGGAAATATTCTTCTAAATTACAGCTTGAAGGTAACCTAAAGGTCAGTCAAAAAAGACAAAACAAAAAATGTTTTAAGTAATTATTCCGGCAGTTCTCTGTATCACACCAAATAAGTCCTATCCCACAAATTTGCTTACTGGATGAGTAAAGACTGTCTTTATTTAACAGGAAAGTTTTGAGATAATTTTTCTTGCGTATTCTTGAAATAAAAAGCAATACCCGATTAAGCTTATAAAACAGCAATTTCTGTCTTTTTCCTTGTTCTGACATTTCCTTGTTGGGCAACCACGCAATTTACAGTAAAGAAGTAAGGTTTCGGAATGGAATGCTGGGGTGTGTTTAAGGTGGTATTTGTCTAGGCTACTTAGGAACACCCAAACCTGCTCTCAGCCCAACACTCCCGAGAAGATCATGCCAGGAAATATGTACACAAAGCATCAAAGGCCAAGGAACTCTTTCTTACTGACTGAGGCTTTGACTGCAAACCCCACAGCAGAACCCTGGTGACCTAGGTAGAGCCCTCTGCCTCATCTCGGTAGCTGTGAAGAGCCTAGAAGCAAAAGAGACTCCTTGTACTAGGAACTCAAGAGTAGGCCTGCTCTTTGCACTGAGAACCCCCTACTACAAAGAAAGGCTAGAATAGAGATTTCAGTGAAAAGAACTATTTTCTTTTTCCTGAGAAAAGCTAGTGTAAGCGAATTGACTTTTAGAATTTGATTAGTTCAGATCAGTCCTCTTCTTCCTTGGATGTGGGATGAGAGGGCTGCTGGAAACTTCGGGGAGAGTGGGTGATAGGGACAGTCTTCAATTAACCATAGAGGCCAAATGGAGGTAGTGCACTGGTCTCCACCTATCATACTCTAGGACCCCCAGCATTTGAGATGGTAGGTCTGTTCCAAATATATACACACAGTTCTTGGTAGGTCAGATCTATTTCAAAATTATCCCAGGGATTAGTTTTCACAAGGCTGCTTTTGATGGACTGCTTTTTCTTCCCATCCCTGTTGGAGGCTAATTTTAACCTGAGAGAAGTATACTGGGTTAGGTTATATTATATTTATGTTGAGTAGTGAGAGATTAGGGTTTGTATACCATTGGAAGGTAAAGGCAGGAATATGTCACCTCCGACATAGCACAATCAGGTGGTCTCCTGGATATGCATGGTAGGAAGAAAGAAGGCAGTAGAAAGGTTTACTTTCCATGTTGGAGAAACTAAAAAGAAGGTGTGGGAGGAGTGAGCCCCACATTTTTTTGTATCTTGCTAGGCATTTTACCTCTTATCTCTTCTAATCTTTACAAAAGCCTTTGACGTATGAGGTAGGACTGTGGAATACAGTTTTAGTTTTTCACCATCCTTGACTTCCTTTAAAGGTTTCCTGCCAAGGGAGCACTACATGTAAGCAGAATTGGAATGAAATAACCGTTTGTTTATTAAGACACCCATTGTAGTATAATTGTTTTATTAAAGTGAAGCATATTTGTGATAAAATCTACTTGATAATTTTTTACAATATGGACACGTGATCAGCATCCCATGTTTGGTTTTTTAATGTCATGATTTCTTCTCTTATTTTTATTATTACCTTCTTTGAGTTCATTTGCTGTTTTATACTTATTCCTTGAGATATATAGTATTTAGATTGCCAAACTTTAGCTTTTCTTCTTTGGAAATGTTTGCACTTAGGCTATGAATTTTACTCCATGCACTTGTTTAGCTTCATTCCACAAATTTTGATGCATCCTCTTTTCAAATTACGAATAATACTGACTTTAACTAGTCATTAATACATGTTTTAATCTCTAGGACATCTGGTTTGTTTTTTAAATGGATTCTTCTGAAAGTCTCCATCTCATCAATGTTTTAAAAATATGATTAAGTTATTTCAAAGTCTATCTCGGATAACTACAATATGTAGCTGCTTTAAATTTGTTTCTAATTTCTGTTTTTTTTCTCTTGGGTTCTAGTCATTTGATCTTGTCTACTAGTATGCCTAGCAATTTCTGATTGAATGTCAGATATTATGTATATATGTTATATATATATTATATATATAATATATATTATATGTATAGTAGAGCTAATTTGATATTCTGTTTAATATTTGATAACATGATAATGTGATTTTTCTTCAGAGATTATTTCTTTTGCTTTTGGCTGGCATTTAGGCTGGGGGCAGGCCAACTTAATATTTAGTGTGGAATTGAGCTGATTGGAAGCTAGGTTTCAGTCTTTATGTGGGTTGGTTTATTACTAGTTTGCCCTTTTGCCTTTAGTCTTGTCCTTTAGGGATCCCAACTGAATGCCTGGCATGTTTGCCCATCACTTTGAGACTGCTGAAGGCTCTGTTCAATTTTTGAATCTCTACAGCTACTTAGGAATCATCAAATGCCTTTAGAAGAAAAAGGTGAGCTAAATTTAGCCTCACCTTTATGCAGTTTCCTTCTTCAGGGACATTGGCTCCTTAGGTTTTTAATGTCATAGTAACTTTCTGATTCCTTTGAACAGATTATAGAAATCCAGCTTTTCAGTTTTTCTTACTGGAAGGGTTGGTGTGATGGAAGCTAATTTACAATAACTGGAACTGAAGTCTCTCAGAAACATTATTTAGGTTGGAAATTTCTAGTTTACCAAATATACAGCTCCGTGTCTAAACACCCATGCAGAATCTAAATTCTGGGATTGACAGACTTAGGAAACATGAGTTATGATAGAGTTATAATTGAGCATAGGAAACTGACTCTGAATCTCCTTATTTAACCATCCATATGGATTAGGAAGTAAAGTCTCTTTTTTCCATTCATTTGTCTTGCTGTAAGAGAAAATAGCTTGCTTCTTGTCTTCAAGGCATTGCAACCCTCTCATTAGGAAAAATCCCAATGAATTTGTCAAACTTTATTCCATTATATTGGCCACTTTTCCCAAGGTGTAGAAAAAGGGAGAGTGCAGAGGAAGAATCATTTCACTTATGGTGAGTGAGAGAACACTTTTCTTCCTATCCTAATAGTTAATATTGTTAGCACATAGTAAATGAATAAATTCATACTCAGCATAATTTACTAGATGCTGTTTGATCCAAGCAATCCCTCATACTTTTGAGTTCCTTGAATCTTAAGTTTTCATAGCATATAATTATTTTCCAATGCCATATCTTAGACACTGCTCAGGAGTCAACCTCAGTGAGATTAAAATGTAGGGTGATCATAACATTTTTCCTTAGCCCAAAACACCTTTGAGAATGAAAGATGGTAATATTAATAATTACACCAGGGCAATGGTGTAAACTGGGGCTGTCATATGTATCACTAAACTGATAATTATGGTGACCCTATTTTACCACTAATACAGATACCTTTGCACTGGAAGGACATGGTACTAGGGTGACCTAGAATGATTTTGAGATTACCAGATGAGTTTTTTTGGGAAACAATAAGAGCTGGCAATTTTCAAAGAGAATGGAAAGGAGGAAATCAGCAGGAAAAAGAGCAAATAAGCTAAGAAGAAGAAAATAAGAGAGAAAAGAACATCAGTAAGGAAGCCAGGAATAAGCTCTTTGCTCAGGAAAGCAGGTGGTTGTTAGCCTGTTGACAAGAGGCATTAGCCAGGGTGAATTGAGAATAAGCACAGATTAGAAGATTAAAATCATTCTTCCGGAGAGGAAAAGAGAATGTATGGAATGGGGGTAGGTGTAAGCTTTGGAAAAATAATGAGAAAGTGTACTCAAATTTAGATGATTTTTAAAACAACACTTGTAGTAAGGGCATTGAACAGCCTATAGGCTGTTCTAATAAATCAGACTCAAATGACAAATTGTGAGTACTCCTGGTTGTAAATGACACTTGATTACACTTATTTTAACATGTGCTAATAATGGCAAAGAAAAAGAGGTAGGGTTTAGGTACTTGCCTAGTGACTGAGGAATAACATGGTAGCCTGGACCTACTTACCAGGTGATGCTGCATGTCTGAGGATGATGGCAAGAAGGCTAGGATGCCATAATGGTATCCCAGTCAATCAAGATTGATTACAGTTACATTGTGACAGGTCCCATATAGAAAACCTAAAATTGTAATACAAACTGTTTTCATAGGAAAGGGCAGGAGAATCTAAGACCTGAGTGGAATATGGAAGATTGATTTTTTTCAATTAGCTATATGTGATGCATATCGCTTGTGTATGAGTAACTTTCCCGTCATCACATGGGTGGTCATCCCAAGTAAGCTATCTCTGTTATAATCAGTCTACTTGTTCTGCTTTATCCCTTCATAATTTCTAGTTTCTTGGTATGCTAGTACTCTGATCACTGGGTTGTTAGAAAGCCGCTCAGAAAGTAAGGAAGGTTAAGAAATTCTAAGAGTAAATATTTACGGCAGAGGGCAAGCCGTATACTTCTGAGTAATTGTAGCAAGACCTTACTTTGGAAGAAAGAATACAGGCTAATATAAAAGGAACCTGAAATGTACATCTCTGGATTCACAGAGTTGGTGATGTTACCTGGTAAAGACAGAAAAGTGTCCCCAAATCGCTGAGCTAGCCAAAGTATCTTTTTACCAGTTGTACCTCCACATGGCAGCCCTTTGAAATCCATTTCTTTGGAATCAAGTTTGGCTAAAGGAATTTTTTTCCACTGTGTGTGTTCTCATAGTTGGCCCTGCATAAAATCCAGGCTGGGTATCCCTTGGAGAATCAACTAATGATTCATAAGAAAAGAATGTCAAACTTTATCATTGGAATTCAATCCAGATGAATCTATTGGGTGATCTTCAACCTGATTTGAAAGCCTTAAAATCTTTTCTTATTTTCATTATCATCTTTTATCTTTTATAACCAATAAAAGAATGGTTATTCTTCACCATTCTGTGTAATGTTGACAGGTTTTTTGTTAGTACTTTATTATTGTTCACATTTTATTGTGTAAGCCCGGAAATGGTTTTTACACTTCAGTCATTAGTTCTTCCTTTATCAAATATTATTGAGGTACTTGAAAAAGAGAACCCGTATGAATCAGTATTTGATGAGCCCACCTTTATGAGAGGGATCTTTAAACCTTGATCCAGAGAAGCGCCTTCCTTGAACTTTGTTGCCGGGTGTGATTGCTATGTTTTGTGACCTCTGTTGAACAATATACCTTTCGTATTGCTTCATGTTTATTCTTTCATTAGAGCTATCTCTATAGTTGCTTCTCTTTATTGGACTATAAACTTCAGGAGAGTAGGGTCTGTCTGTTCTCTGCAGTGCCCACTATCAGGCCTTGAACGTTGGAGGCACCCATTAAATTTGAAGAGAATTAAGTGGAGCTGAGAGTAGGATTAAATGGGAGATGAGAAAATTTCTGTCTCAAACAGCATTTTAAAATCTGTTTTCATATCAAAATGTGCCTTATTTATCTCCTAGTGGGAGATAAAGCATTCCTAGGCATATAGGCATATTCAAAGCTCTAAGAGAGTGTATAGTATAGAAACTTATTTAATTCTATTTAACATGGTATTCCTCAAATTTATTTGACAAATAAACTTTCTTGAAGGGTCTGAACTTCAGTAGACAGAAATCACCTCAAATTAATATAAGCCCTAAATGGAATTTTCTGGCTTATATAACTAGTAAGAATTCTTGATGAGTTCACAGAATGGAGAAGCTGCAGGACCTCAGGGCCGGGGCTGGGGACTCAGCAGTCTCTCTTTTCATCCATTTTTTTCTCCTGATTGTTTCATTTTGGGTGTTGACCTCATTCTCTCCTAGTGTGGACAGTACTGTGACAGGCCCTTTCAACAAAGAGGGGAACAACCTCAGGTGAAAGGGAAATATTGGTTGTTACGCATTTGAGTATTAATTTTCCAAAATGTTTTGGTCCCTACGTGAATGGTAACACTTTACCAATCACTGTTTACTAAGATAGGCCATATCTAGGCCTTTTGTCCACTTAGGTGGCCTGGCTAGTGGTGGGATGCCCAGAACCTACTACTTTAAAAGAAGCATTAGAAAAGCTTATTGTGAAGAGCAGAAATAATAACCATCATTCATTCATTCAACAAATATTTATTCAGCTTTTCTCCTAGGCATTAGGGATACAACACTGAACAAAAGAAATGGATATTCCTACTATTAAGGAGCTTACATTCTAGTGGGGAGTCTAGTGGGGAGATAATAAAGAAAAGTAAAACATGCAACATGTTTGACTATAATAAATACAAAGAACTAAAAAATGAGGCAGGAAGGAGGAGTAAGAGAATCTGTGGGGAGAGGGAGGTTGAAACTTTTAACTAATGTGGCCAGGGAAATTCTTACTGATGAGAAAGTGACTTAAGTAAAGATCTGAAGGAAATGAGGGAGGAAGCCCTGCAGACATTCCATTCAGAGGCAACAGCAGGTGTAAAGGCCTTGAGGTAAGAGTGTACCTGGCGAGTTTTAGGGAGGACTTGGAGGCTAGAGGGGGTGGTCAGGCGAAGACTGGGAAAAGACAGTAGGAAAGGAGGTCAGGGAACTGACGGGGAGCCAGATGATGCTATGGTTGCAGCTTGTCATAAAGATATCGTCTTGCCTCTCAGTGAAATGGGGCCAACAGAGGGTTTTATATGACTCCTGATTTGATTGCTCTGGCTGCTTTGGAGAACAGACTGGGGGCGCAAGGGCAGAAGCAGATAATCCAGCCGGGAGACCAATGCCATAACCCAGGAGAGAGATGCTCGTAATGTGGACCAGGGTGGTGGCAGTGAAGATGGTGAGAAATGGTTGGATTCTGGATATACGTTGAATATAAATCCAACAGGATTTGCTGATAAGATGGACATGGGGTGTGAGAGGACAAGGTGTTGGGATAACGCAAAGTTTGGGCCTGAGCAGTGGAAGAATGGAGCTGCCATTAACCAGATGAGGAAGACTCCAGGAAGAACAAGTTTGACGGGACTCTTAGGGGGCTCAGTTTTGGATTTGTGAACTTTGCAAATGCTTATTAGACACCCAAGTAGAGATGTTTTAGGACTGGAGTTCAGGGAAGAGGTCTTGGCTGAAGATATAAATTTGTGAGTCATCAGTATGTAGATGGTATTTAAAGGCATGGGACTTGATTGAGATCACCCAGGGAGTGTGTGTAGAAAGAAAAGAGCCATCAAAGGACTAAGTTCTGGGGCGCCTCAGGCGCCACACATTTCTATTTTAGAATAGCTATTAGTTTGTCCGAGAACGCTAGTATTCCACAAACACAGTTTGATGTATGCTGATCTAAAGGAACATATCTTTATAACTACTTCTCTTCAGAGCACATAGAATACAGTTCCTTTAGCTGTAAAAATATACTTCTGATTTTCCAAGACGGTACAGTCATCTCAGTAAAGGTACCATAGTCCTAGTAAAGCGTTTTGTGGAAGAAAATAGTTGACTGTGGAATATTCTCTGTGTGTTGTGGGTCAGGTAGTTGCTGAGTGATAGCAGATCCAGACATAGTATGGTCTAGAATGAGCCTCTAAAACCTCTCTAACTTTCCTGGGCATTTGATGGTCTTGTGGTCTGATTTTTAGTGCTACAGGGTTCATTCCTGCCATTCAAAATATTTATTACAGCTGAATTATGTGCAAAGTAAGTGTTTAGTACCACAGGGAATAAACTGTCCTAACCCTCAGGAAGCTCAGGGGAAAGACTTCACCTTCGGCAAACGTGTGATTCAGAAATGAGTGCTTCTGGAATTCCCAAGGAGGAGCACTGAGGTAGTAGAAAGGCTTGTTCTGAGTTCTGAAGGTTTAGAAAAGGTAGAAATGAGGAAAGGACAGTTTTTGATCCTAAGTATGGGAGTCTAAGTACATAAAACAGAAGGAGATTATGATCAGATTGCTTGCCTAACTAGAGCAAAGAGTGCTGGAGAGAATTGGATTATTCTAGAGCTTCTTGCACTGTGTTGGTAATGGGGGCTCTCTCGGGAAAGAGGTGGAAGAAGATTACTCTTGCAGTGATAGTTATGCGTTTGGGTCACTTGACTGTACCCCACGCTCTACTTTGTGTTACAGCAAACAGTTCATTACTGTAACTTTCTTAGGCTATAATAACAATTCTGGCAATTTGATGTTTTTAGACCATTCTCGTGGCTGCTCTTTTCATATCTGTAGAACGTAAACAGATTTTTTTGAAATATTAGTAATTTTTGAAGGATTAATGGTGTAAACTTTGGAAGTCTTTTACTGCTAGAAGTAGTCATGTTTCGGACATCTAAAAATACATATCTTGCCTTTGCTTTTTTTTTCTTTTTGGTTTCCACTAAATTATTAACCCCAACTTCCTTTTTTTTTTTTTTTTTTTCTGTGCTACGCGGGCCTCTCACTGTTTTGGCTTCTCCCGTTGCGGAGCACAGGCTCCGGACGCACAGGCTCAGCGGCCATGGC
>NC_041220.1:62778081-62795482 GCF_002837175.3 Physeter macrocephalus
CGGACCCGTGTCCCCTGCATCAGCAGGCGGACTCGCAACCACTGCGCCACCAGGGAAGCCCACAGAGCTTTCTTCTTGTATGAAGTACCAAATGAAAGAATCTCATAAAAATGCTACTGAGGGTGATAGTTTGGGGGAATTAATTTTCATGGCACTTATTTTCCCTAATTAAGAACTCTTTAAATGGACATTGAAAATTAAATGTTACTATAATTTTTCATTACTGGGGAAAATTGGGCCATGTCTCTCACTTCCCATATCAGCAATAATCCATGGCAAAAAAAGTTCACTGTTAACTTTTGACTTGAGAGGAGAGACATTCATATTGATGATAAGTGTATCCCAGAAGTCTGTGTCTTTCATAAGGTCCTACAAAATTCTTATCTCCATCCTTTTATGATTGTTGAGATGTTCTCCTTGAGCTTTTGGGAGATGTTTCCCACTCACTGAAGGGTGCTTGAACAATCCTACTCTAAGTGGACCTGGGGAGGAGGGGAAAGGAACGAATAACAGCTACAAGGTAACTTTTCAAAGTGACTGTTAAGCAACGTTGACTCTCCAAGAAAACCACTTTACCCCTTTACCTTTCTCCTCAAGCTCCCCTGTATATCCCTCCTCCTCCTCACCATCAGATCACTCATATTTCACTGCAAAAATGTAAGTCCTCAGAAGCCCTCATCTTCACCCCACAAACTTCCCAGATCACCCCCATCTGTACCCTGCCTTCCCTAGCTGGGATTGATGAGCTCTCTGTGTTCCACCTGAAGTTAATCCTTCTACCTGTGCTGTGGACGTCATCTCTTCTCAATAGTTCACCGTTGCTTGAGCTGCTTTTGCATTTATCCCCTCTCTCCTGTAGCGATAATCTGTCTCTACTAGATCGTCCTCCTGCACACTCCAAAGTGTTATCATATTTCCCGTTAAAAAATCCCGTTTTATGCCTTCCTTCACCTACCTCCTTAATTCTTGGCTTTTCTTGGCAGCAACATTTCTCAAAATAATTCTCTCCACTCCCTGTCTCTACTTCTTTACCTCTCATTCTTTACTGGGTAGCCTGGTGTCCACTGCAACAGCTCTTGTCAGGATCACCCAGCCCTTCCAACCTTGCCAAATTCATTGGTTCCTTCTTAGTTCTCATCTTATTTGAACTTCAGCAGACTTTGATTCAGCAGCTGATACCCTTTCCTTATTGAGCCCTTTCTTCACCCGACAGTTGATGAAGTCCTGGTTCTCTCACTGGCTGCTCTTTTTCAATGTCTTCTGCTGATATCCCCTCCCGTTCCTATAAAAGGTAGAGTAGCCCAGGGTTTAGATCTTCTCCCTCTTCTCTACACTCACACCCGAGGTTGTCTCATCCTATCCCATGGTCTTAAATACTGCTTACATGGTGGTATCTCCTGAATTTATGTCTTTCTACTCCACATTTCCACTTGGACTTTTAGTAGGTACGTTCCGTCTAAGACATCCAAAACTTCTTTCTGTGGCCTTCATTTCCTTCACCACCTCTGCAACTTCATTTGCTGCCGTTTTCTCTTCTTTGCTACTTCAGCTCCCACCACACTTACCTACTTACTGTTTCCCTAACTGCCAAGCTCTTGCGTGTCTCAGAGGCTTTGCGCTTGCTGTTCTCTTTGCCTACAGTGTTCTTTGCCCAGATCTTTGCTTGGCTTGTCCCCTCACTCCAATGTCAAATGTATTTCTTCAGAGGCCTTCCCTGACCTCCCTGCCTAAAGCAGTACCCTCTAACGTGTTTTATTTTTCCTTCTCAGCACTTATCACTACTTTAAATCATATTTTACTTCTCCCCTGCTGGAATATGAGCTCAAGGAGGACATGTAATTAGTTGACGCATCCCTTATCCCTAAGGCTTAGATCAATTCCTGGCTCATAGGAGACTCTCAACTCATTTATTGAGTGAATAAGTATATGAATTGATATATATGTAAATATTGTTAAAACAATGTAAACCATGTGACTATACCCTCATGTAAACCATGTGACTGTACTCTCAATATTTTTGAATTCAAAGTGCAGAGAAATGTTTATTATGATAGAATGGTTAAACATAATAGAAGAATAGCTAGCTAGGGCTTGCCTGTTGCGTGTAGACTCACATAAAGGAAATTCTTTGAGTTCCCTTCTCTGGAAATAAGTTGTGTGTTCTTGGCTCTTCCCATGCAGCTGAAGAATAAGTTCATGAAAAAACTGCCACGTGATGCCGAGGCCTCCAACGTGCTTGTTGGCGAGGTCAACTTCTTAGATTCTCCTTTCATTGCCTTTGTTCGGCTGCAGCAGGCCGTCATGCTGGGTGCCCTGACTGAGGTCCCTGTGCCTACAAGGTAAGCTGCTCCCTGCCCCGCTGGGGTCCACAGTGTGCTGATGGGGACAGCTCCTCTCCCTCAGGCTAGAGAACCAAGAGTATGAGGGTACATCCAAAGCAAGTATGTTGGAAAGGTTTAACCCGAGATAATGGTTCCGTCTGATTTTCATGCTATCACATTACTTGGCACTTGTACAGTAGTAATAATAATAACAATGATAATAATTCATTGGGCTACAGGACAGTTTCTTATGGATTAGTGTATTTAATCCTCATAATGATTTTTTAAAGTATAAACTATAGGTATGTGGATTTTAGAGATGAAGAAACTGAGTTTGAAAGTTTAAGTAACTTCTCTAAGATCATATAGATGGTGAATGATTCAAAGGTCAGAGCTGCTTTCATTTGCTCTCTGTTTTATTAGAAAATTGGTAGTGGGTACATACATACATACATATGCACATTATATATATAGACATGTCTACGTGTACATATATAGGCATGTCTATATGTATATTATATATATACATATGTAAAAATCATTTACACACTTTACTGTTATGTGTTATGACTCATAAAATTTTAAGAGGAAGCATATTACTGTTATTACAATCATGTACTCATTACTCTGCACAATACTTTAGAAGTCATCCTCTTTTATTTCCTTCTGTAACTGAGCCCAGTAGAGGAGTTAGGAAGCTTGACTTGTGAAGTGCAATAGGTGAATAGAAGTTAATGCTTCACTTAAACTTGTGCTTAAGAAGAGTTTAAAGAGAAGTTTATAATCTTCAGGTTGACATTAGAAAATTATCATATAAATAGGAACGTTTTTGGGGGGGGTGCCTTTTGTGAGTCCCAGGGGACTTTTCTTTAGGTTTCGCACATGAGCAGGAAGGGCTGTGAATGCTCAGTGACCTCAGATGATCTGAGTGTGATCAACCAACAAGACAAGAGGGTCATGGTTTGTTCTGAGCCAACTTAGGAGGTAAATTAGGAGAACATTTCCTTATGGCCTCCCAATTTATAGATTACAGGCCATTCTTATCATACAGGCATTTTTACTCCATTTTTATATTTCTTAGACACTTAAGATAGGAATAATACTTGTCATATTACAATATAGGAATAATATAAGCAGTCATTGGACAAATAGCAGAGGAAAGGCGATGATCATATTCAATTAATGGGATTATCATGCTTTGTGTATTCTGTAATTTAGCTTTTTGCTTGAAAACATTCCAGCAGAGCCTTGCAGTTCTATCTGAGCAATCACCTGGCGAACAGCTAGCTGACTCAGATCGTGGCTGAAGTCCAGCTTGTGTGTCCCTATGGTTTTATTTTTGTCTCTTTGGACTAACTTTACTGGAGCTTGAAAGAAAAAAAGTGTGCCCAGAAGTGTTAAATTTCTCTTGCTTTTTCATTTTTATTATTATTTTTCTCTAGAAGCTACAAATAAAAAATATTTTAAAAGGCTTTTTGTTTAACAATAATACAAGTTCATTGAGTAGCAAGTCATGACTATTTTTGTGTCCCTGTAATCTTCTGCTCCTGTCTGGTTCATTTTCTTCTGTACTGGAGGGTGGTACTAGTCTAGAGGTACAATCCAGCATCATTTGAATAGAATAAAGGAGCCCAGGCAATTCAAGGGAATGTATTTCAATAATGTCATAAAGCTGTTTCAGGGCAATAATCTGAATAATATATCCTAGCATGTTAACGTTTTTCCAGGAAGTAGTCTTATCCATTTGCTGTCCTCCCAACAAGAGCAAGCTATAATCACTGAGTAGGGAGTCTCATTAGCTTTTTTGTGTATGAGTAATATGGGGCCATTTACAATGGCTGCATCCTGTGAAATACAATAAAGGAAATCCCACAAGGAGTGTGGTAGTCATTGTGAAGGATGCCTCTGCACTCAACCATGTGCTTTAACATGCATGCCACCCTGTTGTCGTGCAGGGAGACCGGAGAAGTCTGTTTCTGTGCACATCTTGTAACAACGGTCATTTTTCCTTTTGAAGGTGGAGGAATGTTAGGCTCTTTTGCTTATTATTATTATTATTACTATTTATCATAAACAGCATTACTACCGTGCATCTTTTAGGAAATGTGGTGGTAGCTGCTCCTCTTGTGTAGAATTCACAAGTTTCTCTATCTACTCTGCTCTTGGCTTGATCTGTTTTAGTTTTCTGCTTGCAGCTGGACTCCTACCAACTGTGTGGATGTTCTCCACATAGGGGCCCTTCTTGCCATCCATGTGAAAGCAAATAAACTCTGTCCTTTGATCTCTGGTGACTTGATAGGATATGTTTATGATTTTCTTAGCATCTTGCAGATACTTTGCTTGCTATCATCTTTTTTTTTTTTTTTTTTTCCTTTTGGCGGTATGCGGGCCTCTCACTGTTGTGGCCTCTCCCGTTGCGGAGCACAGGCTCCGGACACGCAGGCTCAGCGGCCATGGCTCACGGGCCCAGCCGCTCCACGGCACGTGGGATCTTCCCGGACCGGGGCACGAACCCGTGTGCCCTGCATCGGCAGGCGGACTCTCAACCACTGCTCCACCAGGGAAGCCTGCTTGCTATCATCTTACATCTGTCCATAGAGGCTGCCACTCAGTCATATATAGGGGCCACATGTGGATGAACATAATTCCCATTTTATAGTTGAGAGGTGGAGGCAAAGAGACGATTCCCTAGCAGTGCAGGCTTCTGACTCCGAGGCCAGGCTTTTAGGGAAAATCTAAGGAGATATCCAGAATGGATTGGAATAAAATACTTGAGCGTTTTCCCATGAAGAATAATCAAAGTTCCTGATCAGTTTGTCCTTTTCTGACCTTGATTTTCACATCTAAGGCAAATAGTTATTCAGGGAGCTCTAGCCCTCTAAAAAATTAGAATGCTTATTACCCCTTTATATCACTGTAAGTTAATACATATTTTATGTTATAAATAACAATCTGTCTAAAAGCAGTTATTTGTGCCTAATTGTCAAAACTATAAAAAATTGTATTAGAGGAATTGCGATGGAGGTCCTGCTAGTTCAGTTCTGTCTTGTGTAACAATCTTCCAGTTGCTCACTGTAATATGGTTGGTTACGGTGGGCTTGTGGTCCTCATGAATTTATTGTGGAAGGTACAGTTTAGCCACATTTTCCAAAGCCACTAAATATGAGTACTGACTTATTTGATTCACTGTTGTTTTGAAAGAAGGGAGTTAAGGACTGGTACATACTGAGTTAATTGTAGAAATAGCTGTGATATGTCAGGAAGGATGGGGGTGCACATCCTCTCTGAAAAGATTGAGTGGTTTAGGAAGGCTGGCTCTTTTTCTGATATTATGCTCTGTTTCTGCCTATAATTATTTTGTGAATGTGAGTATAGCCCAGTGGTTCTGGACACAGATCATCTGGTACTGATTTTTGTTGTGGAGAATGCTAGAGGCATCCTCCCCAGGAACAATTAGTTGTATGGAAAAGCGAGCGCATAAGAGTAGAAGGGCCTCATGAAGATTCTCGAGACAACCAGGCACTATTAAAAATTCTAACTATGACTTGTTTCTAGTTATGAGTGAATAAAAACAACTCAGGAACATAAATTATTTCCCCCAAGCCATCAACATGGGCTGTGCCACACAAATGTGATGTTTACTCTAATTTGTTAATAAAGAAAAAAAGCTTCTGGTTAAACATAACATCTGTCCGTTGACAGAAAACAGCTTGAGTCATGAAAGAAGTTTTCAGTACATTATAAAAGCTGAGTTTGGCAAGAGGTACTTCTATCATAAAAGTTGTAACAGCTTTTGCTTCTTTGAGGGTTAAAGAGGAGAGAACATGTCTCAGGCAGATGGAACTTCAACTTGATGAGTTGTTCTGTGTTGTTAGTTTTCCCAGATCTCTCATATCCCCATTTCAACAATGCAGTTCAAATTAGAGGCTTCTTAAGGGTTTGCTTTCCTACAGATGAAATTCTTGACCTGAGGTGATGTTTCCTGCTACTTGTAGATGTCCAGATTTCTTCTCTATATCATTTTAAGGAGATGGATTTACTGAATGGTTCCTTCCTGGAGTAATGTGAAAATTTAACTGATATGTAATATTTTATTTCTATTTGGCACTTGATGATTTCCATTAAAGAATATATATATATATATATATATAATTTTTTAAAAATAAAAATCACATTACCCAGGAAAGGGGAATTGTACCTTTGTATCTAGGTTAGTGAAACACTATAGCTCTCATATGCTGGGTTTACTGCTATAATAAATGTTATGGTCACCACTGGTCTATTACTGCCATTCATTCTTTGGTACTATTTAGTAAAGAGCAGAGTAAAAACTTTTAGAAAATGTATGCCCTCATCTTATAGTATTTAAGTTAGAGGATCCATTATTCTATCAGTTCTTGGACTAGTTACCCATTATCTGCCAAAGTTTTTATTTGAGGACTGTTAATGACTTGAGAGTCTCTTCCTCACTTTCTAAGAAGACACTATTTTGACTTTGTTGCCATTTAGTCAACCTGATCATTAATTTATGTGTCAGTTGATAAATGTGCATTTCTATAATGTGTATTTCTAAATGTAAAATTATCATGATGGAGATCCTAGGGAGAGGTAGGAAGAGGTAGAGAGTGGTTCTGGAAAGGTTTTAGATATTGCGTATTACTTAGACACTAGTACTTAGATACAATGAAATAATAAAAAATGACGAGCAAAGGAAATCCATTATCTAAAAATGTATTTAGTAAAGCATCCAGGTGTTAGTTATGTATTTTCTCTTACTGCACCACATCTGCCTTCTCCTGCCTAAAACTATGGACTTATTGTCCTGCCTGACAGCTGGCCCTTGGTAGACAGGTAAATAGGACTGGGACATGTGACCAGCACTGTAGGTGTTTCTTTTTTTTTTTTTGGCGGTACGCGGGCCTCTCACTGTTGTGGCCTCTCCCGTTGCGGAGCACAGGCTCCAGACGCTCAGGTTCAGCAGCCATGGCTCACGGGCCCAGCCGCTCCGCGGCATGTGGGATCCTCCCGGACCGGGGCACGAACCCGTGTCCCCTGCATCGGCAGGCTGACTCTCAACCACTGTGCCACCAGGGAAGCCCTGTAGGTGTTTCTTAATGAGATTTATATTTTACTGTAGTGGTTAAATATTTTGGTGGGGTGTTGCACTCAAATCAGTGATCTGCCCCTTCAGAGAAATGCATTGTACTGTCTGTCCATAAAAAAACACTTCATAATACTGTATGTAGTGGTATATAAATTAGGTCCAGCTTCAAAAGAAGAAAAGTTCTAGTTAGAAGAACTAAAATCCAATTCTAATAATGACTTCCTTCATACTTGAACAGACTTTCGCGCCTGCTGATTGCTTTTGCTATTTCTTCTACTGTGATAACACTTGAAAGCGAGTGTACCGCTCCACTCCAGAACTGGTTTCTAAGCAAATAAATACTGAATGGTGTTATGGTTATTCTGGTATAAAATATGGGTATTCAAACTTTCAGATTTACCTTCTTACATTCTCAATTTGGTTTCTTTTTCTTCACTCTTCGGATTGAATTTTATGATGAAAAAAGGAACTACCTATTCAAGGGCATTTGGGAACAGACCCTAATACCTTGAAGAGTGCTTGCTATCAGTCCTTTCTTATTTAAAGTGAGGTATAGGAATAAATTAGTAAAAAATAAAATTTTACTAAGAAAAGTGCTAAGCCATTCCTGGTCCCATAAAATCTTACCGAAGGTTTCTTGTCTTCAGCTAAGTATCCACAACATCTTTCCCCAGAGTGACCTATGGAAGTCATAGTTGGATAGCTTTTCTCTGTGAAGTCACAACTCTGATATATAGGTTGGGCAGGTATTATTAAGCAGAACCATGTGCTGAAAAAAACAGGAGGTAAGAAGTCCTATCTATCTACTCTGTCATTTATTAGGGATAGTCTTTGGGCTCATCCATAACTTCCTTGAACCTAGGTTTCTTCACCATTAAATGGAAATAAGATACCTGTCCTTATTGCAGAAGCTAGTAGGAGTTTAAATGATGTGTGAATGTGAAATGCTTTGCAGACTTTAAAAAGCTGTGCAAACATAGGATATGATCATTTTTATTGTCCTCATTATCTCCATGTTAGGTAAGACATGATCATAAGTAAGCAAGGAAGGGATTTATCTAGTGTTGCCTTTTGTCTATGTTTTAAAATTCATTTACTTACCAGGTTTCCTACTCCCCAGTTGAGACATGCATCTTTGCCCTTATGATCAGTGAGGGATTCCTTCCAACATGATAAGGGGTGAACTTAAGTGGAGATAAGCTCATTATTGCGAGTTTCAGGACCTGCTTACTATGGAACAGTGCTTTGTGCATTATCCAGAAAACAAGTTTGGAAAAGAAACTTGTTGACGCCCACGAAAGAATTTTAGCTGTGCATGGTGCTTTATTCTGAATTTCTCTCATATTTTTCTTTCTTTACTTTGGCTGTCAGCATGTGGCTTACTTGTAGAAGACTTGGTTTTTGCTGACTCCCAGCCACTTCTGAGTAGAAATATTTCTTAAAAATATGGAGAGGATCATTTGTCATCACCCATATTGGGTAAAGAAAAGTCAGAGGAATCTGAAGATGTACTAAGTCTTTCTCGTTATTGTGCTTAATGGCTTTTCTCCAAAGATTCTGAGGGTCAGAAGAAAGGGAGAGAGAAGAAAGTTTAGAAAAGAAAGATTGAATGACTTATAAAGTGAACCTTTCCTTCTCTGTGAAGAAGCTTCTCTGGTTTCCATGCTAAATTCTCCCTTGCTTCCAAATAAATGAAAAACAGTTTGTGTTTCACAACAGTGTGAAAGAGTATCTTTCCTATTAGCAAGAATATTACCTTTGTTTTAAAGGTGAATAGACCTAACCGTTTTATGAATTAGGGTAAATGTGTCTCAGTGTTATGTGTATTGAGTTTGATGAAATGTGTGTTATAGCCTTTGCTTCTTTCCTCTTCCATTAGGTTCTTGTTCATTCTCTTAGGTCCTAAGGGGAAAGCCAAGTCCTACCACGAGATTGGCAGAGCCATTGCCACCTTGATGTCTGACGAGGTAGGGAATCGGGAAGATGGTGATCTGTGAATGTCCTACTTGTGTTTTCATACTGTGAGTTGGCTGTCACAATTTATTCAGTTAGAATTATGTAGTTACCAACCTTCTTACAACATGAGGAACGGTCGTTCATGCAAATGAGCTGACATCTGCATTTGATAGTTTTCAAAAAATAAATTTTATGTTACAATAAGTCATATTTCCCTTTCTTCCTCTAAACTGAGGTATGTTAAATATTATTTAAAAGGTTCAAGACACTGTATTAACTTAATCTCTTAAAATGTTTAATATATTAATTCTGGAAACTCAGGTGTCCATATACTGTATTGTTTCAGAAATGATGGGTTCTATAAAATAATGCGTAATAAAATGGATAATGCCTTTTTTCCCTTACGTATCAGAAAGTACCTGTTTTTGTGGTTTTCTTATCTTATGGGAAGGAATGATACATATACTAAAATGCATTAGCAACTGTTACTGCAGAGCATCTAGTACGTTGGAATTATGACCATACTCTCCTAATAGCTTGAATGTCATTACACACATTGTAGACATGACGAAACTCCAAACTGGTCTCATAGGAGGAGAAATACTGTGAGAATATAGGAACACTAATTTCTGCTTTTGCATCTTTGTAGCTTACCATTTTCCCGAATATTGTGTTTTTGCTTCATTGCTTGATATGTTAGCTTCTCAATGTGTTAAGTGGAGAATAGAGCATTTAGCTATGGCAGTTCTATTTGGTGATTACCAGATGGTTACTTAATCTGGGAGCATTGATGAATAGCAATGCTGTTTTTTTCCCCTTGAGGCAACTAAGCAACTCAGTGGGTTCTTTCATTTATTTTTGCATATTTATGATTTCTTTAAAAAAATGATTCCTCCTAAGATGTATCAATTAGAAATGCTTTAGGCTGCAAATGACAGAATTTTTGACTTATTGTGACTTAAACAATTTAGGGTTTATTTTGTTCACATATGAGGACATTTGGAGGTAGGTGGTTGCTGGAGTTGGTTTAATTTAGCTGCTTAATGATAAATCAAGTGCCAAGGCTCTTGCTTTGTGGTCTTAAGATGGCTACTGCCGTCAACTCCAGTCACGTCATCTGTATGCAAGGCAGGAGGAAGGAGGAAGGGGGAAGTGTTAGTTGTGTCTGTCTCTTTTAACAGGTATTCAAAAGCTACCCCCCACCCCCTTTCTTTTTTAATCTCATGGGTCAGAATTGCCCATCCTTATCGTCAGGGTAGGCTGGGAAAATGACCGACTTTCCAGCCTCTACTAAGGGAAGTAGCAAGAGAAAATAAGGCTGTGGCTAATTATGTCCACTACAGATGATATGCTGGCACTTTGTATTGCCCTCCCCTCAACCCCACAACCTCCAGACGGTGTTGTTTGTTTGATAGCTTTAAAAAATTCTAATTGAGGAGAAGAGACTTAGTAGCGATCTTTAAGAATAAGTAAGGGTATCAAATAAGGGCCATCTTCTCTCCTGGAGACTAAAGAATTTGATTTAACGAGGTATGAAAGTCTTAGGTTATGTGTAAAGGACTTTCAGATCATCAGCCAGGTTAGAGGAATGGAGCGATTGACAAAGAGGATTATGGACATCTGGAGGCTCCTTCTTTGTATATTTGCATAAAAGACATAGAACATTTGCTGCCTTGGATGGTTTAGTTATTGCCTTGCTAAAAGATAGACAGATGATCACCTACATGAAGCCCTTTGCTTTAACACACATTATTTGGGTGTTTGAGAGCTGCAGTGTCTGAGTCTTAACTCAGTCTTAACAATCAGCTTGAACTTACCCTTCTTGAGTTATAAGCAATGGTTTGGCGCAGTAGTTTTTATTCTGGGGAATGATCTTCAGTATATTTCTCTAAACCATTTTCATCTGGCTTCCATCGCAACTATATCAGTAATGGTGCATACTAGTGGGAGATGAAAGGCAATGTTGTTTTATGGTATTGATAGAAAAAAATCACATAAAAGAAACACAGCTGTTTTCTCATGCCTCTACCTATATTCTTTGGGTTCATAATCTGAATACCAAATTATTTTGGGGTAAGCTGAACAATAGCAAACATGAGGCTATGGTTATAGTAATGTTAAAGTGGATTATGGATTGCATTCTTCAGGCTCTACATGATGTGAGGCATGTGGAGAGCTCTCTTGTTGGATCAGCACATCTCTTTTTATTCTTTAGGTGTTCCATGACATCGCTTATAAAGCAAAAGATAGGCAGGACCTGATTGCTGGCATTGACGAGTTCCTAGATGAAGTCATTGTCCTTCCACCCGGGGAATGGGATCCAGCGATCAGGATAGAGCCCCCTAAGAGTCTTCCGTCATCTGACAAAAGGTAAAATTTTCAGGCCATTGGGAGTTTTCATCCTTGAGAAGGAGGTTGTGTTTAGAAAAGGAAAGAGGTTCAGCCAGCTGCCCTAAGATTTTCAGGTTTCCATTCAACTTGAGGTATTATCTCTAATGAATCACACATGTGCCTTGGTTTGACATTTCGTTGACACTATCAAATGAATGTTATATGTTGTGATATTCTTTAGTGATTACAAATTAGAGATCTCAGATTATGATATTGTAATACATTGTAGAGATTCTTACGGGTTGTTTCGGGGACTCCTTGTACATGTGGAAAGATTCGTTTACTCAAGATGACTCCCTGTAGATGTAAGAGGTTAAGAAATTGGATGAGATAATTGAGGGGAAGCCATTTTCTAGAAATCTGTGTTTTTCCAGGTGAAACAATTTCCCTCTTATACAACATACAAGTTATTCAACTTTCTGTTCATCCACTCATTTGTCTTGGCTCTCAACAGAACACTTCAAAAGTTGTTTGTTAGGATGGCAGCCGGAAATAATTGTCTTTCCCCCAAAGGGCTTTCGGTCCATCTCTTTATTAGCTAGTGCACGACCCAGCTAAGAGGCAGTTGAATGAAATAAACTAATCTTTTCTTGGGCTCTGTTGTCTTGCTTAGAAAGAATATGTACTCAGGTGGAGAAAATGTTCAGATGAACGGGGACACGCCCCATGATGGAGGCCACGGAGGAGGAGGACACGCGGATTGTGAGGAATTACAGCGCACTGGAAGGTAACTTATGGATTCGTCTGTCGTTCATGAGGAGGTTCTCTTCCGATCTGAATTTACCTTCATCTTTCTGTCAGCATTTTATAAACCTGTTTGTACATTTGTTTGGTCAGCCAGCACACATTTATGGTGCACCTGTTAGTCACAGGCACTTGGGATGCAGCAGTGTATGAAAGAAAAACCCCTTTCCTTATGGGTCTTACCTTGTAGTGGTAGGAGACAAACAATGAGCAAATAACGAAATGTGGATCTGGTTTTATGGGGCAAAATAAAGCAGAAGTAGGGAGTTTTTGTGATGGGAGAAAGGTATTAGGTATTACCATGAGTGAGGGGTGTTAGAGAGAAAGAGCTCGTTGGGTGTTGCAGGAAGACTGAATATTGTGCCAGTCTTCCCCACTTGGCTTTCATGATTCCCTCTCTCCCCGGTACATTTACTCAGAAGTGGGTAACCTGTTCAGAAATGAGTAACTCCCAGGCTACAATCTCCTGGGCCTGCAGTGGGGAATTCAGGTTTCTCAGATCGCTTTGGTGAAGTCTCCTTACACTAGGATTTCCTTCATGGTTAGGTTCTCCATTTCATTTTGGGTTAACTACAGTTTTAAGTAGGATACTCATTTATGAAGATATGGCTTTTTAAAAACACTGCAGATTTTTTGAAAACACAAAAGTAAGTCATTTTAATATGCAGTCGAATCTGAATGAAATTATGTTATTTTCTTCCCCTGATGACCCACTTGGGTTTCTCTCCCAAATTAAGAGGACATTATTTCTCTCCTCTTCCATCTTAAAGAATAGAGAGTAGAACCTTCTCCTTCCCCCATTTTTTTTTTTTCTGACTAGTTCTTTACAAACTATTTCCATTAGGACTATCCTTTTCCTTTTTTACAGATATAATTTTCGGGATTTAACTTTTTAATTTAATCAGACTGTAATTTCCTTCTTCCATATTTTACCTTCCCTAAATGTATTGCATGTCTGCAGCATGGCTGGTACCATGTACAGCCCTGTGCATACCCAGAAAACTAAAGCAGGGCACTGAGTGCAGCTAAGATAGACAGGCAATCCTGAGAAAATGTGATAGCCCTTAGTGAATGTCTGAACTATGAATGGAGGGTCAAGACCTCAGAGGGCTGTTGAGCTCTGAGGGAGGACATCATAGGCAGAAGGCACAGGCATGGGAAAGGCTGAGCGAGGTTTGGTTCGGGGCGGGGGTGGGGAGTGAGTTGACAGATGCATGAGTCAGCTGACTTGCCGACGAATGTGATGGGTCTCAGCTTGGGGTGCTCTTCCATGACACACCTGCATGGCTTCCTTCCTTAATTCCTTCCAGTCCTCACCCCAGAGTCACTTGCTTGGGAGGCCTGATCTGGCCACTCTAAATTTCAGCCACAGCACTCTAGCATTTAATAACCTGCTTCCCCACTTAATTTTTTCTTTGATGTTTTAGCACCATGCATTTTACTTATTCCGTTTCTCCCACGCAAGAAAGTAACTCCATGAGGGTGGGTATTTTTTTCCTGTGTTGTTCACCGCTGTTTTTCCAGCACCCAGAATAGTGCTGGGCATGTCACAGATGCCCAATAAACAGTTGTGGAGTGAATGAATGAGTGAATGAATGAATGAGGCTGGAAGGGAAGCTATGACAAGATTATAAAGGGCCTTATATGATCTGCTCACATGTTTGGATGTTTTTCTTCAGACAGTGAGAAATTTAATTCATCTACACAGTTCATTCTCGTCTAAAGACCAACTGTCTAGTCTTTAGGGAATGTGATGCCTAATTTGGTGACCAAAAAAGAGACAGATAGAAGATTTATTCTTCACAGTCTTCTGGTTTTATCTTAAGTGGTTGAAGAGTATCTTCTAATTCAAACACTTTAAATACAAATTCTTTTTGGTTAAATTATCTCTAAGTTATGTCTTGGTTAATTTGATGGTAATTTAGTTTATGTTGTCACGTGTTTGCTTTCTCCCTATGCAGGTTCTGTGGTGGACTAATTAAGGACATAAAGAGGAAAGCACCATTTTTTGCCAGTGATTTTTATGATGCTTTAAATATTCAGGCTCTTTCAGCAATTCTCTTCATTTATCTGGCAACAGTAACTAATGCTATCACTTTTGGAGGACTGCTTGGGGATGCCACTGACAACATGCAGGTGGGTTTGGTTTGGGGGAAGACACAAATAGTACAGCCCAGATTGCCTTCCTCACCCCTACAGCTCAGCTAGAAGCAGATGGCCTTTCAGTTACTCAGCATGATTTTCTTTCTTTTGCTAGATGCTGCATTTTACTTTGCTTCTGGCCTGCTGCTGTATTTCCAGCATTTTAGTAATTACAAAAATAGCTTGATGAAATCTGGCTTGAGTCACAAGTGGGGAAAAGAAGGGAAGGAAATGAGGATACACAATTCTGTTTGGGCAAAAGCGTAGCAGCTGCTTTAGTTTTGTGCTGGGTATAAGGTTAAGATCTTCTATTACCTTGAGTGAGTGGACCATACTATTAAACCTGATGATATATCAAGTTTGGGGGAATGCCTGGTTAGCTTCCTTTTTCATGTGAGAAAGCGACTGAGTGATTTGCTCAAGATTGGATTTGCATCTCTACTGGTAGAGCTCAGCTTTAAGGAATAAAAGCTAGGTGTTGATTTTCCTGTTCCTGAATCTGCCTCTCATTAAGCTGTGTAGACTCTAGCATAACTTATTTTGTATAAACCACAGTTTGTTGGTTACTTTGCAGGTGGCATTCACCCTCCTTTTGTATCAATAATAGCGGAAGCTTTAGCTATAGAGAAGATATTTTAAATTCCCATAATCAGAAAAATATGTACAAAACTACTCTTAGTTGATCCAGTCATTAGGGAAAAATAGGTATTGTGCTAGGTGCTGAGTGAGTAGTGAGTGAAGCTGAAAACAAACAGATTCAAGCCCTTTTCAAACTCTGTCCTTCTATGTTACTACTTATTACTGTTTAACCTATGTGACATTCATAAGTTCTGCCAACCAGCTTATTTAAAAAAAAAAATACAGCTGATTCCAAAAGATTGCTTTTCTTCTACTTCTGTTTTCTCCCCTGGTCACATTCGTGTTTTAGATTTCTGCTTAAACACAAAATTAAGATGGAGACTCTCTATGACGTCTATGTTGACCCAAGCAAAAAGGGAGACATTACATAAACAATTGTAATTCATCTGTTAAGAGAGCTTTTATCTTTTAGCCTTTATCTATTGCTGCAAAGCACGTTACCCCTAAATCCAACGCTTCAAACAACCATTTTATTATTCTCTCTCATGGTTTTGGTGGTTGATGGACTCAGCTGGGTGGTTCTCTTTGGTCTTCATAGACTTGTAAGTGAGATGGCAGCTGAGGTTGGAGTTGCCTGAGGGCTTCTTTAGTCACATGACTGGTGCCTAGGCTGGGATGTCTGGTAGTTGGGGACTGAGGGCTCCCCACATGACTTTTCCTAGGGCTGGCTTGGGCTTTGTCCCAGCTGGGCACTGTGATGACTCCTAAGAGCTCCTGCTCCATTGGAAGGGGGCAGTTGCCACTTGGCTTTGCTTGTTCCCATGTGAATGTGCACTCAGGATTCCTTCATTTTCTGATTTTCAAAGAGAGATTGAAAATTCTATTTCTTACATGAAATCTGGTGGTTCTTAAATATTGGTAACTGATTAACAGTTTTAAAGTTACATTGTTCTGGCCAGAAAGCACATTCCCTAGGCATAGGGAATCGAAACCAAGTGTGGTAGGACACAGAGATGAAGAATATGAAGAGGATGTTTCCCCCTTTTTTTCCTCATTCATAAGACAAGAATGAATCTATTAAATTGTAACAGTGTTGTCAGTAATGGTATTTTTAATAAAATCTGATCTGTATTCAAATTGGGCAGCTATTCTTCATCTAAATGAGAGCATAATGATAACTAAAGCACATCATTCAAGAGAACAAGTGGAAAAGAAAGCACTGGGGAAGCACCTTGAGGCCAGCATGAAGAAGATAATACAGGCAGCCTCATGTTAGGAAAATCAGACCTTCCTCCCCACAGATACATCAGAAACACATGTACACGTGGAACTGCTCCTATAGAACACCCACTGAACGCTGGCAGAAGACCTCAGACCTCCCAAAAGGCAAGAAACTCCCCACGTACTGGGTAGGGCAAAAGAAAAAAGAATAAACAGAGACAAAAGAACAGGGACGGGACCTGCACCAGTGGGAGGGGGCTGTGAAGGAGGAAAGCATCAGAAACACATGTACACGTGGAACTGCTCCTATAGAACACCCACTGAACGCTGGCAGAAGACCTCAGAACTCCCAAAAGGCAAGAAACACCCCATATACCTGGCCGTGTGGATGAAAGGCTCTTGGTACTCCAGCCAGGAGTCAGTGCTGTGCCTCTGAGGTGGGAGAGCCAACTTCAGGACACAGGTCCACAAGAGACCTCCCAACTCCACGTAATATCAAATGGTGAAAATCTCCCAGAGATCTCCATCTCAACACCAACACCCAGCTTCACTCAATGACCAGCAAGCTACAGTGCTGGAAACCCTACGCCAAACAACTAGCAAGACAGGAACACAGCCCCATCCATTAGCAGAGAGGCTGCCTAAAATCATAATAAGGCCACAGACACCCCAAAACACACCACCTGACATGGCCCTGCCCACCAGAAAGACAAGATCCAGCCTCATCCACCAGAACACAGACACTAGTCCCCTCCACCAGGAAGCCTACACAACCCACTGAACCAACCTTACCAACTGGGGACAGACACCAAAAACAACAGGAACTACGAACCTGCAGCCTGCGATAAGGAGACCCCAAACACAGTAAGATAAGAAAAATGAGAAGACAGAAAAACACACAGCAAATGAAGGAGCAAGGTAAAAACCCACCAGACCTAACAAA
>NC_041220.1:62795684-62797163 GCF_002837175.3 Physeter macrocephalus
AAGAATGAAAAGAACTGAGGACAGTCTCAGAGACCTCTGGGACATTAAATGCACCAACATTCGAATTATAGGGTCCCAGAAGAAGAAGAGAAAAGATAGGGACTGAGAAAATATTTGAAGAGATTATAGTTGAAAACTTCCCTAATATGGGAAAGGAAATAGTTAATCAAGTCCAGGAAGCACAGGGAGTCCCATACAGGATAAATCCAAGGAGAAACACGCCAAGAACCATATTAATTAAACTATCAAAAATTAAATACAAAGAAAACATATTAAAAGCAGCAAGGGGAAAACAACAAATAACACACAAGGGAATCCCCATAAGGTTAACAGCTGATCTTTCAGCAGAAACTCTGCAAGCCAGAAGGGAGTGGCAGGACATATTTAAAGTGATGAAGGAAAAAAACCTACAACCAAGATTACTCTACCCAGCAAGGATCTCATTCAGATTTGATGGAGAAATTAAAACCTTTACAGACAAGCAAAAGCTGAGAGAGTTCAGCACCACCAAACCAGCTTTACAACAAATGCTAAAGGAACTTCTCTAGGCAAGAAACACAAGAGAAGGAAAAGACCTACAAGAACAACCCGAAACAATTCAGTAAATGGTAATAGAACCATACATATCGATAATTACCTTAAATGTAAATGGATTAAATGCTCCCACCAAAAGACACAGACTGGCTGAATGGAAACAAAAACAAGACCCATATATATGCTGTCTACAAGAGACCCACTTCAGACCTAGGGACACATACAGACTGAAAGTGAGGGGATGGAAAAAGATATTCCATGCAAATGGAAATCAGAAGAAAGCTGGAGTAGCAATTCTCATATCAGACAAAATAGACTTTAAAGTAAAAACTATAACAAGAGACAAAGAAGGACACTATATAATGATCAAGGGATCGATCCATGAAGAAGATATAACAATTGTAAATATTTATGCACCCAACATAGGAGCACCTCAATACATAAGGCAAATACTAACAGCCATAAAAGGGGAAATCGACAGTAACACAATCATAGTAGGGGACTTTAACACCCCACTTTCACCAATGGACAGATCATCCAAAATGAAAATAAATAAGGAAACACAAGCTTTAAATGATACATTACACAAGATGGACTTAATGGAAGTGATCACTGAAGAAATCAAAGAAGAAATCAAAAAATACCTAGAAACAAATGACAGTGGAGACACAATGACCCTAAACCTATGGGATGCAACAAAAGCAGTTCTAAGAGGGAAGTTTATAGCAGTACAGTCCTACCTTAAGGAACAGGAAAATCTCCAATAAACAGCCTAAACTTGCACCTAAAGCAGTTAGAGAAAGGACAAAAAAACCCCAAAGTTAGCAGAAGGAAAGAAATCATAAAGATCAGATCAGAAATAAATGAAAAAGAAATGAAGGAAACGATAGCAAAGATCAATAAAACTAAAAGCTGGCTCTTTGAGAAGATAAAAAAAACTGATAA
>NC_041220.1:62798681-62799567 GCF_002837175.3 Physeter macrocephalus
AAATTTCACAATTTGTATGGAAACACAAAAGACCCCGAATAGCCAAAGCAATCTTGAGAACGAAAAATGGAGCTGGAGGAATCACGCTCCCTGAAAGGCCCCCGTACTACAAAGCTGCAGTAATCAAGACAGTATGGTACTGGCACAAAACAAAAATATAGATCAATGGAACAGGGTAGAAAGCCCAGAGATAAACCCGCGCACATACGGTCACCTTATCTTTGATGAAGGAAAGAAGAATATACAGTGGAGAAAAGACAGCCTCCTCAATAAGTGGCTGGGAAAACTGGACAGCTACATGTAAAAGAATGAAATTAGAACACTCCCTAACACCATACACAAAGATAAACTCAAAATGAATTAAAGACCTAAATGTAAGGCCAGACACTATCAAACTCTTAGAGGAAAACATAGGCAGAACACTCTATGACATAAATCACAGCAAGATCCTTTTTGACCCATCTCCTAGAGAAATGGAAATAAAAACAAAAATAAACAAATGGGACCTAATGAAACTTAAAAGCTTTTGCACAGCAAAGGATACCATAAACAAGACCAAAAGACAACCCTCAGAATGGGAGAAAATATTTGCAAACGAAGCAACTGACAAAGGACTAATATCCAAAATTTATAAGCAACTCATGCAGCTCAATAACAAAAAAACAAACAACCCAATCCAAAAATGGGCAGAAGAACTAAATAGACATTTCTCCAAAGAAGATATACAGATCGCCAACAAACACATGAAAGAATGCTCAACATCATTAATCATTAGAGAAATGCAAATCAAAACGACAATGAGATATCATCTCACACCGGTCAGATTGGCCATCATCAAAAACTCTAGAAACAATAAATGCTGGAGAGGGTGTGGAGAAAAGGGAAC
>NC_041220.1:62799994-62814904 GCF_002837175.3 Physeter macrocephalus
ACATATATACAATGGAATATTACTCAGCCATAAAAAGAAACGAAACTGAGTTATTTGTAGTGAGGTGGATGGACCTAGAGTCTGTCCTACAGAGTGAAGTAAGTCAGAAGGAGAAAAACAAATACTGTATGCTAACACATATATATGGAATCTAAGAAAAAAAAAAAGTCATGAAGAACCTAGGGGTAAGACAGGAACAAGGACACAGACCTAGTAGAGCATGGATTTGAGGATATGGGGAGGGGGAAGGGTAACCTGGGACAAAGTGAGAAAGTGGCATGGACATATATACACTACCAAACGTAAAATAGATAGCTAGTGGGAAGCAGCCGCATAGCACAGGGAGATCAGCTAGGTGGTTTGTGACCACCTAGAGGGGTGGGGTAGGGAGGGTGGAGGGAGGGAGATGCAAGAGGGAAGAGATATGGGAACATATGTACATGTATAACTGATTCACTTTGCTGTGAAGCAGAAACTAACACACCGTTGTAAAGCAATTATACTCCAATAAAGATGTAAAAAAGAAAATCAAAGATGTGATTTTGAGAGGGCGGCAAGAACAAAACCTCCTCCTTCTGTCTTTCAGAATATAGAGAGACTTTTCGTGAAGATAGTTTTTCAACACATTTTTTTTCAAAGATGTTCTCATTGAGACAGAGGCAGTGTGACACTTCTTATGTGTTAGTTTATCACCTTTTAAAACTGAATTGAACTCCTTTTCAATTTCATAAGACTTAGCTTTAAAACACTGCATCTGAGACCGGAAGAAATCTGTTAAAGTCTATTGGTGATCCCTTCTAGTGAATTAATTTCCATATGAGTGAGTTCTGTAAAGTAAAGGATTCTGTTGTGTAACATGTATAGTTACTGTGGGTTTTTCCTCTGTGATAAGTGTTATGGGAAAGGCGTTGCTGGTGTAGTAAGCTGTTTCCTGGGTTCTGAAGATTTTAGGAGAAATATAAATGCTTTCAGTGTGTCAAGATGTCCTTTAAAATGACCATTGGCTGGATGTTATTCCTGGGAGTTGACTTAATTCAAAGTATCTAATTCAAACCTATGAGGACGATTTGCCAGACATAGTTTCGTCATTTTATTAATAGATTTTGTAACCTCCATTGATAGTTTCACTGAAACTGTGAATTCATTATTTTAAAAGTTTCTCTGAATGAAAATAGTGATGGACGTATTTTCCTTTCATTTCTGAAGACTTTTTTCTTTAAGAAATACATTGATGAAATGCTACAATTTGGTATTCAGTGGGTGGCAGAAACACTGAAAAACAGGGATAAAAATTAATGACCGTTAATAGATATTTGTTGAACTGAGTACTCTATTATCAATTTCTTTAGGGTGGAATAATGCTATTAGTAAATGGGTTCATAGGTCCAAGTGCTGACTTTATAGATCTAAAATAATATATATAAATATAAATTGAGTAGTGTGTGCACACATACCTAACTCAATAGTTACATAGTAATTTTACATATCCTAGTATTTAAATATGGAAAAATTTTACCTATAGTCATCAAATTAGATTTTCCTGCAATGGTAGATGACTTAGATTGGTATATCTGTTGGTTTTATCTATTTTGAAGACCAGGGAATAAGGTGAATTTAATATGTTGAATGGTATTTCAAAGCTGAAAGAGTGTACTTTAACATACAGAGGTGGGGTTTTTTTTGTCTTGTTTTTTTATGCAAGTATAGTTGATTTACAATGTTGTTTTAGTTTCTGGTGTACAGCAAAGTGATTCAGTGATTGAGTTTTATATAAATTTTTCAAATTCTTTTCCATTATGGTTTATTATAAGATATTGAATATAGCTCCCTGTGCTATACAGTAGGTCCTTGTTGTTTATTTTATATATAGTGGTTTGTATCTGCTAGTTCCAAACTCCTAATTTATTCCTCTCCCACCCTACCCCCCTTCAGTAACCACAAGTCTGTTTCTGTTTCGTAAAAAAGTTCATTCGTGTCATATTTTAGATTCCACATATAAGTGATATTATATGGTATTTGTCTTTCTCTTTCTGACTTACTTCACTTTGTATGATAATCTCTAGGTCCATCCATGTTGCTGAAAATGGTGTTGTTTCATTCTTTTTTATGGCTGAGTAGTATTCTATTGTGTATATATACCACATCTTCTTTATCCATTCATCTGTCAATGGACATTTAGGTTGCTTTCGTGTCTTGGCTATCGTAAATAGTGAACATTGGGGTGCAGGTATCTTTTTGAATTATAGTTTTCTCTGAATATATGCCCATGAGTGGGATTGCTGGATCATATGTCAACTCTATTTTTAGTTTTTTGAGGAACTTGCAAACTGTTTTCCATAGTGGCTGTACCAATTTACATTCCCACCAACAGTGTAGGAGCGTTCCCTGTTCTCCATGTCCTCTCCAGCATTTTTTGTTTGTAGACTTTTTAATGATGGGCATTCTGACCAGTGTGAGTTGGTACCCCATTGTAGATTTGATTTGCATTTCTCTAGTAATTAGTGTTGTTGAACATCTTTTCATGGGCCTGTTGGCCATCTGTATAACACGTACAGAGGTTTTGATGCTCTGGCGGTAGATGTCTTCTTGACTGGGACACCAGGACACCAAAATATTTTGTGGATTTGGTGCTGAGACCCAGGTTATTATTTCACAGGTCTAAGGCAGAAGTTGGTTCATTCCTTTGCAGATATTTATTGAGTGTCTACCATGTGCCAGACACTATTTTAAGTGATGGGGATACAGATAACATGACCAAAATAGGTAAGAATCCCTATTCTGATGGTATTTACAATCTAGAGTGTTGATAAAGCAATCTTTTTTATAACCCCCAGAGATACCAGTAGTGGTTTGTAGTGGGCTTAATTAGGGGGGTGAATTTGACTTTCTAAACACTAGGTCAAGACTAAGCAGAAAAACATTGGCACAGCCTGAAATAATCTTAAATTATATCACATGTCTTCATAAATGTGGCAGTGGGTTATTCTCAAAAGCACGGGCAGCTCAAATGAGTCAACTGAGAACAGTGTCCTTGCTTTTAAAGGCAGGCAGCTCGGAGATGGTTCACATAGCCTTTATTTTGAGGCTACAAATAGACATGGGTGCTGGGTAGAAGCATGTTGTGAAAACACAAATGAGTCACTGCACTGGTGTTGTTTAAGCAAATTCTTCTGCCAACTTCTGTTCAGGAGGTCTTGCCTGCCCAGAGATAGGAATTTACATTTAAGTGTTCATTTCAGAGCAGAAGTATATATATTACATATATGCATATATATGTAATTGGTATACACACATATATTCTGAGTTATATTTTTATACTATATATTTAATTACATATTATAATAAAAGTTATATATGTTTAATAATCATACATATATATGTAATCATTACATACATATATATGTATCACACATTATATGTGTGTGTTTGTGTATATACATATACACACACCTCTTTAGAAGCAGATTTTTGGGAGCCACATGGATCATTTCCCATGGAACTGTGTTCAAAATAAAACAGTTGAGGCTACAGTGGCTCCAAATATTATCAAATTATAATGGTAACATAGATAACTATGTATTCTTCAACTTTCCACATACATTTGGGCCATTATGCTTCTCTGAGAGGACTCTGAGTCTTCCAGCGTGGGTGTGCATGGATTCCTTAAGTGTGGGCAATTACAGTTTAGCCTGGGCTTCTGGGAGTAACTGAACTGCTTTGCCAAGAGTTGACCTTATATTTGTCTGAGATCTAGCCCTGGCTTGTAACTGTTTCCTGTTCTTAGAGTTAAAGACAAAGGACTAGAGCATAGGCTTTCTGAGGTCTGAGAACTGTGCAATTCTCTTACTGTCCTTTTCAGTAAGTCCCACTGTAATAATCCTCTGTCCCCCTTGCCATACTGTCAGGTAAACAAGGGCTTTTATCTTCACTATCCTAAAACATGTCTTTTTCACAACTAAACTCTCTGTGACCATGCATGCGAACTCATTGCATTATATTTCTACTGCTCTTGGTTATCATATTCATTTAGATGCTTTAAATTGTTAAATGTTGATTTAACAAGTATTTATGGATAGCTTAGTCTATGGGTAAGATACTGATATAAGGAACAGTTTTTTGATGCTTTATGACAAGTCTTTGTGTTGTTTAAAAGTTGTTCTTCTGAGCTTTATGGAACTCAGAAAAGTGCTTTAATTTAAATTGACATTGTTGATTGTGAATGACTGAGAACAGTCTAGAGGGAAGACTGAGTGAAGAAAGTCATTTAAATTTTTTTCAGGAGTAAATATAATCCTATTTTCACAAACCTTTTAGTAAAAGAATACAGCAAGATTTTTAGAATTGTGTGAGTTTTGTGATATTTATGGAGCCTAACAGAGCACATTTTAAGGGAACTTGTTTCATAATAAGGAACATTTATAAATATAAATTTGGCATCTCCAAATTTGAGACTTTATTTTAACGTACTGCTGTGCTGAGAATACTTCATCAATCTACTCAAGATGGCAATGTATCATTTCTTATTTATATACGATATTCCTTGATAAGATAGACACTTCTTTGTAACAGTAGGATTAAAGCAGCTGATAATTGCTTTACTACATGAAGGACTGTACAATAATTTCACCTTACCCGAATATCGCACTTTGGCACCAAAGTGCATTTCTTCCTTGAAGTGGAAATAGAAGGTGACATGTTAATCTGTACCAGAAACATGTTCTAGTTTCAAAAAGTTAGGTAGGGATAGTCTGTCAGAATGATCCAATTAGGTTGCTTTGGTAAGAAAAAATAAATGTGTGTTCAGTGACAAGCAAAGGGTGCTGCACTGCTTACTTGCCTCCAAGGGATATTGGTCATCCTTTTCCCTGGAAGGAACTTTAACTTTAGATAATTTACTTCATTTTATTTACAAGTTTTGAATTAAACCTGTTTGATTGAAGTTAAGTAATTTTTTTTTTTTTTACCAAATTTCATTTGCCAGAAACCTTTTTGATTGTTTTTTTAATTGAAAGACCTTTGTTAACTCTGTTTTCTTGGTGATCAGAAAATGATAGTCATTTGGGCAGCAGTGGAGATCCCAAATGATGCTAAATTCTAAAATTATTTTGTGTTTTGTGTTTAGCTTGAAATTATTTTGAAGTACCTTTATTTTTAATAATATGTAATTATGCATTGTGGAAAATTCAAACAATACAGAAACACTGCATAGAAGATAATTTTGCTCTTAAATCCATCACCCAGAAATAACCATTATTAACCTCTTCATGAATATCTTTCCGTATGTCTTGCAATGCATGTGTAAACAGATAGATCAGTGGATAGGATTTTATGTAAATGAGATCATATGTGATCATATACATGACTAGCATTTCATGGAAGTCTTTCCACTTCAATACGATCTTGAACATCATTTTTAACTGCTGCATCTATTTATACACATGATGTATGTGCTGTCATCTACTTAATAAATTCTCTATTAGTAGACTTCCAGTTTTTTTCAGTTTTTTCATTTGTAAACCACCTTGGTGCTTAACCACATTTTCATTCTTCTTAATTACCTCCTTAGAGTAAATTCCTAGCAGCATGTGATTGCAGGATATACCTATTTTATTTTTGTTATTTATTTCAGATTACACTCCACAAAGGTTATACCAATTTATACTTCTCCCAGTAATGAACAAGAGTGCTGGCTTGCTCACACTCTTGCAAGAACAGGATTTGTCTCATATTCTCATTTTTGTCATTCTGTGGCTTGAAAAAAGGATGACTCATTTGTATTCAATTTAAATTTCTTTGATTTTTAGTGAGAGTTAATATCCTTACACGCTTTATTGCTTACCTATGCATCTTTATATTTGTACTCTTGGAATGGTTTCCTTTTGGGCATTCTTTTTTCTTTTTTTTTTCCCATTGACTTATAAGAACTCTTTGTATAATAAGGATATTTTCCCTTTGCTTGTCAGAAATATCGCAGATATATTTTCCCCCAGGTCTGCCATATCTTTTAACCTTATTTATGATTCCTTTTGCTGTGAAGATTTCAATTCTTCTGTAGTCAGAATCTTCAGTCTTTTATAGTTTCTTATATTCGTGATGTATTTAGAGAGGTTTCCCCACCCCAAGATTAGAAAAATATTTGCCCACATATCTTAGTTCTTTTATGTTTTCATTTACATTTTTTATCCATCTGGAATTGATTTTTGTGTAAGGTTATACTGGTATTTGATGTTTGGACACTTCAGATGATCTAGACACATGTTCACAGCTCTTCAAACAAAACAGTATTGTAAAGCCTCCCTTACTTGCTCATCCATTTTATTGGACTTGGAATTGAAGCTCTTTGGTAAAGATTTTGGCTCATACTTTTCTTCAAGCAGAGAGATAATTCGTCTTTCAAGTCTTCCCTCTTTTTTCTGTTCCTGCTGGGCAGTGTAAACAGAAATCCTGTTTATGGCAACAAAGCACTTTCAGGCAGAGTAGATGGCACACTAAGGACTTGACAGCTGTGATCTGTCAGGACAGAAATCATTGATTTATAGTCTAGCTACACAGGTAAAGTAAAAAATGAGGGTTGTATATCCAATCTTCTTCCCTAGTGTAGATGAATGGTCTGTGTAACCACCGATCATTAACCATGCTAGCAGGTGGTTCTTATTTTGATAGAGGAAGGGAGGTTGCTTGAATGGCTGCACCTTAGATTTGGACCATATGAGAATCACTTGGGGAACTTTGAAAAACTGTGGATTCCCCAGGCCTGATCTTCAGAGATCCTGATTTAATAGTTCAAAGTGGAGATAAAGAATGTTTTGTTTGCTTGTTTTTTAAAAGCCCAAAAAACAAAGCAAAAAAAAAAAAACCTTCCCAGATAATTCTCCTGTGACTCAAATTTAATTTAGATACTTGCATTATCTCACCACTTATTTTTGATCATGTGGCTTTATGTCGGGGATCTGACATCAAAACTCCTACAGGTAGTTCAGATTTGTCTGCTTACTTCCAATGGCCATGTTTAAATGGCATTGGGCTGCATCATTTTTCTTGGCTAAATTTCAGATTCAAAGGCTCATCTAGAGAAGTTTAATTCATCAACATTCTACACAGTTTGAATAGATCACGTGCTGAAATTTCTTTTTATGGTTAGAAGACAAATTTTTTTAAAAGGCTTGAAATATACCAATAGTGTTGGTGAATATTTTAGCATTTATTGCCACCAAAATTTTTTTTTCTCAAGTTTTACTTGGTTGAAAATTGTCAAAGAAATAGAAAATCTTTTGTTTTTTAAGGCAGTTTTGCATTTGGATTAGTTATTAATCCAAGTGATACATTTCTTAATAAGAAGTACATAAAACATCAAAGGTCATTCTTTAGTGTTATATGAAGATACTAAAGGTACTAAACTGCAATAAAGTCGAAGTAGACAGCATAAATTTTTCGTGTTTTATCATTTTGAATGTGTTTGCTTTGTGTTAGCTATGACAGGCATGATGACCCTGGCAGACGTTGTCACAAGTAGCTCAAAGACAAAATGCTGGTGTTACCAATCATGGTTGGATTTTTTTTTTTTCCTAAAGAACCTTGCTCCTATGGTCAGATTTCTTTTATGCTTGATTTTTCTATTATGAGACTTGGGTTGATTTTCTTGGCTCTTTTGTAAGGCAAGGACCATCTTTGGTTTAACATCATACCCTCACGTGAGCAGAAAAAGGTTCATAAATTGTTTTAGATGTGGATTTTGACTTCACTGCTGTAAAGTAAAACTGTTTTGTTTCATTGTAGTTGATTCCGTGTGTTTAGTAACACAAGGAATGAAAAGAAGCAACAAAATCAATGGCTGTAGCCGTCGCCCTCTAAGGCTTCTGTTGAGTTGGAGTTTTGCTCTGCGAAACACTGTGGATCTATAAAGAGGCTTTTCTCCCCCTTTTCCTTGAGGACTGATCTTCATCTTTTCATATCACTCCTTTTGACTGTCACTCTCCATCTCCTTCCTCCTTTGAAGGACAGAGAAGTAATAGAGGCAGACTGGGAAGAAAGAGATGAGAAGCAGGAAGAAAAGGGAACCAGCATCTTATTGCATCTCTACTTTATTCTTAGGTCTTTCTATAGTATGGTCATATTCAGTCCAAATAATTATCCTATGAAATAGCCATCGATTTTATAGAGGAGAGAGTTAAGATTTAGAGAGGTTGATAACTGGTGGAGCTGAGATTTAAACTCAGACATCCCTGACTCCAAGACCTGCTCTTTGTGCTGAACCACCTGGAAGAGACCTTGGAAGACACCTAGTTCAGCCTCCTCATCTTATATCTGAATAGATACATTATGTATATATTACTGTTCATCAAAAACATATCTATCAATGACTGTGCTAAGCACTTGACACACATTATCTAATGTAATATTCACACGGATGGTATGAGGCATGGAGAGGTTAAGTAACTTGCTTAAGTCATCGATGGAGTAAACGATACAGTCTAGATATCAACTTGAGGTGGTCTGACTCCATAGTCCATTGTTATACTGAACTGCCTTGATGTTTTTCTCCTACATGAAGAAACCAAAATGGACAGAGGTTAAGTGACATTCCCAAGATCATCAGCTCTTTGGTGACAGAACAGAGCCTAGACTCTGGGTTTCCTGAGGGCCAGTTGTTAGCTCTTTCTTCTGTTCCACAGTGGACATCACGTAATTGAAATGGAATAAAATAAAAGCCAAATCAAAATGGAGCTGGAGTGCTTTGTGGCACCTGATTCTGCCACTCCTCAGAGCTCAGCCATCTACATTCTCATGAATTGCTAGGGAGTTTGTTCCTCTGTGGGAAATCAGGTGTAGAAGTGTCTTTATGAGCTATAGCTATTAAAAATACACACATCCACACATTATTTCCTTTTTTATATGAGTGAACACTGACTATAATAAATCAGAAGAGGATATTTTGATAGTTCACTTTATAAATTGCTTTAAATTCTAGTTACAGTTAAAGTTATTCATTTCCTGAGATTATTTTTTAAATTTCTGTACTGTCAAGAGCAACATGTCAAAATGTGGTGAAAATAGTTCTTTTCTCAGAAACACTGGAAACACCTCTGAGTTTAAGCAAGTTTCCAGTGTAATGTGTATAATAAATCACCTGTCTCTGTTTTAAAATTGTCAGTAACAGAATGGAAACTGTAGCACTTACCAAAGGAGCAAGTACTAAAATAAAAGTACTCTACTTTTTTAACAGTCACATGACTTCCACAAATCAAAGCCGTTTTCTGGAAGAGATGAATTGTTATCTTTACTGAATGAGCAGTGATGGCTGTTAGCCTTTGATAAGCAGGATGTAGGGTGTGATTTGGGCGTCTTCTTGGATTCCTTTAGTGTTTCCTGGGTGCTTGCAGAGCATGTGGTGGGATACTGTATAGCATGGTGGGAGGGAGAGAAACATGGATGACACCAGAGACCCTGCCCTGGCCCCTCACGTCAGACCAAGTAGAGAATTCTTAACCTTGCGTTCCTCCTTTCTTCATTCGCATTCTCTCTTACTCTCAGACTGTGCTGTAATTTGATCCTGCAGTAGTGATGAGAAATAGTCACTCCTCCATGCTTGATAGAGAATGATTCAGTGAAACTTTGCCTATCACCTGTCCCTAGAGTGTGGCTTGTCCTGCCACGCGGAGCCTTCCAGTCCCCACCCTTTAATGTCACACACACTAAAATAAGTCATGAAAAAGAAAGATAAATGATAAAGACATAAAAAGCCCAATGTCAATGCACAGGAGGTAAAAAAACTGCAAGTCTAAGAAAATCCCAGCCGAAGGTATACCTTTTCTCTTTGCCAAGGGTGTGGTAGTAGTTGGGCAGGTAACCATACTCCAAAGACTTGTGCCACAGTTAGTGTGAATTTGTTCATATCGTTTAACCCCCCTGAGACTCAGTATCTTCACGGATAAGACATCAAGACTAATACTATTTTGGGGGCACAAGGGAGCCTCTTTCTCTCTCTCTACATAAAGGCAGCCTGTTTCTGTTAGCCTTGCTTGTTATTCTGCTTGCTGCCCCCCTGAGGAAGAATGAGCTGGACACAGTGATTATGTGTGGAATGGCTATAAAATAACGAGATGGCACCATTCAAACATGCAGTGGAATTCACAAGTATATAAATGGGGTCCACTTATAAGACTCACCTGCCAGACTTCAGACCTAGACATTCAAAACGGAAGTAGTTGTACTGAGTTGTTTAGAAAGTGTCTGCTCACTGTGTGAGGAGCCAGTCTTATTACTTGTCAATTCTTGCTTTTTTGCGCCATCCCCATCCCAACCCCATTATTACATAATGCTGTGCTAAAGGATTTTTCCCTGTTTTCCCAACTGAATCCCACCCTTAAAAGAGGAGGATATACTATTGCTAATGTCATTCTAAAGAAAATATTGCTGGCTTTGAAGCCATGTAAAAAATATTTCAATATTTTGACATTTTTCTTTAATTTGTTCAGTCTTTGGCAATACATTATTTTAGTGTATGCAATATCTTCAAGGTGAAAAGATTTAACTTCTTTGTTAGTAATTTTTGGAAAATATGTATCCTATAGCTTATACTTTTCTTGCGGGGCATGGGGTGGGGATGTGCGTGTGTTACAGAATGTATTTCTTCCCCTTGATGTTTGATCTTTGAATGAAGGGTTCTTGTTAGCCTAAAAAAAAAAAAATTCAAGGAATCATTAGAATAAGTTTCTCCTAGGATGGCTTTTGAGTGGGGATAGCACTTAGTTTAGTTCTGTAAGTTGATTTTTAAAAACCAATTTATCATAATTTTGTGTATATTATATGATATTTTATATATGTGTATATATACATAAATATACATATATACACGTATATGTATATACATATATGCATGTGTACATATGTACATATATATGCATATATACATATATATACATATCCTCCCTCACTATACATATATATATATATATACATACACACACATATAAATTCTTTGTTCTTGTTATGCTAAAGGGAAATAATAGGTTGTTTCTGAGAGATACACCTTCAGGGACATGTGGCCACAAAGGTTTAGTTATTCATGTTCCTGTGCATTTATTTCCTCTAAAGTAGCTCTTGAAGCTCTTGTATAAGTTTACATTGGACACTGAATATGTACTAAGAAATTTTGTTTGGAATGGGTGTCTTAGAGATCGCAAGATAGAGGGCAAATCATTTTTGTGTCTCCTCTTTGCTCCCTCTTCACTTAAAAAGCTTTTCTCTGTAGAAAATAGCTTTTATGCGTAAAATGTAGCTACTTATAAGTACCTGCTATGTGCAGGGTGAAATCTGGTTAAAACGAACACTGAAAGTAACCACAGAGAGAAAATGCCACCAAAAGGACTAAATCACTTCTCCGCACATGGTGGGATTTTATAATGCGATTTTATGTACAGAAGCTTCAATTAATATTGTTAAAAGTAGATCAGAGTCACCCTTTGCCTTCTGCAATCAACCACTAGTCATTACAGTCATTATAGTTCTTTGGAGCAGTTCAGCCCTTGGAGTAGGCAGGAATGACTAAATCGCATGTATGGTGAAATAAAAGGTAATATTCATATTGGTAAGAATCTTTATTCTTTATATCTGATATGTTTGCGATAGCCATCATAATAGCATATTCACGTGGCTTCATTCCCCTAGTGACATCACACATGAAAAGAAAAAAAGATAAGTTTCTTTTAACACCTATATTTTCTTTCCATTAGGGCGTGTTGGAGAGTTTCCTGGGCACTGCTGTCTCTGGAGCCGTCTTTTGCCTCTTCGCTGGTCAACCGCTCACTATTTTGAGCAGCACAGGACCTGTTCTAGTTTTTGAGAGACTTCTATTTAATTTCAGCAAGTATGTATATACATATCTAATTATAAATTAGAATTGCTTAATTGTAGACCATTCACAGTCTAGATGAAGCACAGAGTAGTAATTCGGCATAACAGAATACGAGAATTTTAAGATTTGGAGGTTGAGAGGCCCTTAGAGATTAAGTCCTCCAGCACGTGTGTACGTTTGCTTCAGCTGAGGCCACTGTGTTCTGTTACCTCTTGCCCTCCCCCATGATTCTCTGCCTTGTTGTCCTGCTTTGTGCCTCTGGAAGCTGGCCGCTGTGGACTGCAGCACTCGGGCTCCTTTGCCCTCTGGCTTCCTGCAGAGCCCCAGGAACACAGGCGGGCAGAGAGGTCAGGGTATGTCTGCTTCCCACCTCGCTGCCTCTGCTTCACCAGGCAGTCTGGCGGTGTGCCTTTGTCCTCTGAGTGTAGCCCCTGTCGGGTGGCTCCTCCACCCTGACTCTGGCCCTCACCAGGCTCTGGTGACTCTTACTTCCTTGGCCTTTTCAAGCCAGGGGGTAGAAATGGCTTCCTGATGTTGCTAATCCCTGAGTACTTGCCATTTTTTTGTTATTCATACCTCTGTAAATAGTCCCTGTGTTAAGTTTTCCTCAGAATCCCATTGGAGATTGCCTTGTATTTCCTGCCACCATCCCTACTGACACACTAGAGAAATGAAGTGGCTTGTTCAAGGTCACGTGGCTCGTCTGTGAAAGAGACTGGGTGTTCCTGTGGTCCACTGCTCCTAACCCCCGTTCCAGGGTTCTTAACTAAAGATACATTTCTAGACTCAAATGAGTAACAACTAACACTTACTGAGTGCTGACCATGTACCAAGTATTGTCCTAAGCACATTACAGGCACTCCCCTCATTTATTTCTTGTAGCAGTCCTATGAGGTAGGGACTGTCTCCTGTTTTATAGATGAGAAAGCAGGCATGGAGTGGATAAGCAAACTGCTGAAGGTTGCATCACCAGTCGTTGGCCGGCTGGGATTTGAATTCCTGCTTTCTGACTCCAGAGCCTACGCCTTTTATGGAATCACTAGACGTTACTACTGGGCATGACAATTGCGATACCAGTATTTTCTTCTAGAAATTGATAGATCATTTTAAGAAGGGGAAAATTGAGTTAAGCAAATTATCCAGGTGACCACAATAGCACACAAATAGTTTCAAAATCAGATTGGGAATTCTGGCCTCTTTCTAATGAACTTAATACGTCTGAGAGAGAATTGCCTTTACTGGCAGATTTCAATACCCAGACAGATTGCAGAATTTCATACGACTTGCTAACATTCCTTGTTGGAAATTAAATATACTTCTATTGTTATACATTTCTAGGATTTTAATATTAGAAATGTCATTAGCTACTTAATGCCTCAAGGACATAAAGACTCATATAATAGCCTTTGAAACTGTGTGTGCCATCAAAAAAGATCACAAGAGAGAGGAGGGAATGAAAATTTGAAATGAGTGTTTTGAGAACTGGGTTGAAAAGAAAAGCAAGGATCTTCCAAGAATTTAAAGTCCCAAATTTTAAATAGTGTTATGTTTTCTGTAGATCATTACTACAAATCACTCCATCATAATTCTCAGAAGACCATTGGAAAGAATTCTGCTCATGTCAGTTTATAGAAAGAGTCAAACAGTTTATATATGTTTAAGAAAACATTGTGGGAGACAAGAAAGCCTTTGTGGAAAGATTAAACAAGCATGTACTATAAACAGGAACAAACATGTGCAACCTTTGGAGAAAGATTTATTGGATGCAATGTGATCAGAGCCTTAATCTACAGAAAATGTTTGCATCCTGGTTTGCTTTAGATAATTGTAGGATAGAGATTATTTCCTTTCACTAAGCAAGTTCCTTTCTCACTTTCCCTTCTGTTTCATCATAATTGGAAACTTAAACATAGTTCAAGTGATTTATTTTCAAATGGTTGTAAAGCAACAAGAAACATTTGAGAAACTGTGTTTTAAATCCATCACTGGGTAACATGTGACACTTATGTGGCAAACCTTATTCTTTAATTCACAATACTATAGCATTTGCTTACATATCATAACAGCAATGCTAATATTTTGTACAGATACAGAGTATTTGTGTAGATCACTGTTTCCCAAAGTGTGTTTCATCATTTACTAGTTTCATTAGATGCCCATGAAAAAAAAAACTTCTGTGATCCCAGTAAGTCTGGGAAGTACTGTACATTATATTATATCCCCCTCTTAGTCATTCACTTTACACTTTAGCGTAGTAAGGGATCTGAGAAGTCATTCAGTAAAGAAACTGTTTTACTATGTTTTGCCCTGATTTCCCCCATCATATTTTACCTTTTTTTTTTTTTGGAGAAATAGGTAAATCCTTGTTTTATGAGTTCAGTGGACTCAAACAGTAACTCCACATAATCCACAGATTTATCTCTGACTTGGAATACAGGTTTTAATATTTGCCCTATAAACTGGGGAATCATAAAGGCATATGAATGGTATGCTGTCACCTTTTAAAATTAGTAACAGAATGAAGGAATAGCTCACAGCTTCGCAGAGAACACGTAGTTTTGTTTCCCCAGTTCTGCAGTCTCTTTTGCACTATTTTTACACGTTTATCCCAATAATAGAGAATTAGATTCCTTTTCCTTTTCTTCAGGAAGGATCTGAAGGAAGTTTTAACAGTGTTCTAAGCCACTTAGAAACTTCATAATTAAAGTTGGATTTTAGCCTGTATAATTGTCATTTGGTCATTTAATAATTTTTCTTATATTCTATGAACAGTTTACTTTTGGCCTTCAAATTATGATTTTCTTGTATTCAGTTCCTGGATTTAATCATTTAGTTTAGGGAGTTTATATTTATTTGTCAGTGGCTGATTTCTGAAGCATGCTTCAAATGTGAGTTCTTCAGTTTGTCTGTACTCTTGGTTTTATGCTGCTCAAAACTATCACTTAAAATCTCTAGAGGGCTTCCCTGGTGACGCAGTGGTTGAGAGTCCGCCTGCCGATGCAGGGGACACGGGTTCGTGCCCCGGTCCGGGAAGATCCCACGTGCCGCTGAGCGGC
>NC_041220.1:62815051-62822367 GCF_002837175.3 Physeter macrocephalus
CCCGTGAGCCATGGCCGCTGAGCCTGCGCGTCCAGAGCCTGTGCCCCGCAACGGGAGAGGCCACAACAGTGAGAGGCCCGCGTACCCCAAAAAAAAAAAAAAAAAAAAAAAAAAATCTCTAGAAACACTGAGTGTTACCAAAAGGATATACACCCATTTTCTCCTTCTCACTCACTATAGTTTCTTTGGTCTCTACTATCATTTCCTTTTTATAGCTTGTAACTTTTTATAACTTAATTGCTATTTAAACTTGGCACCAAGGGGACTGAAAGTCTTATTGGATGTAACATTGCCTTTTATTGTAGTCATTACTGTTGATCGGCTTGTTTAAAGAAGTTCCTCATCTTTTACTCCTCTTTCTTCTTGCTGTTGTAAACATATCACATTCCTACCTAATGGAGTGATTGGTATTAGTGATTTTATTTGGGTTATTCTTACAGAGCCAGTCTGGGAGTATTTAAGTATTTTAGAGGAGCTGTTTTGGCATTGTTCAGGTCCTAAGATTTAAGTTTTTACATGCATTTTTTTTTCCCTTTGTATTCAGACTGATAGTGTTCCTGACCATTAGCTGGTGATTAGATTTATTTCTCATCCGGTTTGTAAACATCAATTTTGTAAACAACCATTAGCATTCTTAGAAGATTGCTCTAACTTTCATCTTGTTAGGGAAGCAAAAGTAGATAATTGTTTAAAACTTTATTTTAAGGAAAAAGTCTGTTGGCTCCGAAGTAATAAAACTGTTTCTGAGCTCTGACTCACTGTGTGATAATGTAAATTATCTCAAATTCCTAGAATTTAGCTTTTTCTTGAGTCTACTTATCTCAGAAAGACATGCATAAGATTAAACACTGGGGTTCCAGACGTAAAGGGAACTGTGAGGGAATGCCAAAGATGTCTTCAGAAAGATTTCAGGAAATCTGTAGAAGATAACTTTCTACCCAAATGTTACTAATCTCCTGCTTTGGTAATGTATTCCAGTTTGTGTGATTTGGTGAGAAGGAAACAGAGGACAGTGACTTTAAGGCCCACCCTACCATGAGCTAAATATGAATTGGACAGGAGGAACCGTGCTGGAATTTCTAAAAGGAGCAGTCCAAGAGTACAGAGATTTGGTTTCTGGTCCGGCTCTGCCATTAAAGCCTTGGCATTGGATAAATGACTTAGTTTCCATTGGCCTTGGTGTCCTCATCTATAAAATGAGGCATATTTGACCAGTTGGTGATTAGTCAGGATTCTCCAGAGAAACAGAACCAATAGGATGTGTGTATACATATATAAGAGATTTATTATAAAGAATTGGGTCACACAGTTATAGAGGGCTGGCAAGTCCAAAACCTGCAGGGTAACCCAGCAGCCTGGAGACCCAGGAGAACTGATGTTCCAGTTCAAGTTCCAAGGCTGTCTGCTGGAGAACTAGGAAGACCCTTTGCTACAAATCAAGTCCAAAAGCAGTCTGCCTGCTGGAGAGTCCTCTCTTGCTTGAGGGAAGCTGGTCTTTTTGTTCTATTCAGTTGAAGAACTGACTGGATTAGGCCCACCCTCATTATGGACAACAATCTGCTTTACTCCAGTCTACCAATGTAAATGTTAATCTTATCAAAACCACCCTTAAACATCCAGAATAATGTATGACCCAATATCTGGGCACCTTATGGCCTAGTCAAGTTGACACATGAACTCTAAGCAAATTTAATTCTAATATTTAGTAAAATTTTCAGTTGGTCAATGTCTGGTTACCTGTGATAGCTCATCAGCCAATGACAGTACTGTAACTGTCTATGTCAAGTCGTAACCTGCAGGCATGGCTTAATTCATCTACCAACTCTTTATTGGAACACTTCTATGCGTCGGACACTGTGCTAGGTAGAGAATTTGAATTTTATTCTAAGGGAAAAGCCACCAAAAGATTTTAAACTGGGACATTTGATTTACATTTGAAAAGGTCATTTTGGCTGTGATGTGGAAAATGGCTTTGAGCAGGGCAAGCATGGATATTAGTAAGGAGGTTCATAATAAGAATCAGTGAAAGACTTCTTGGTGGCCCAGGCTGGGATGTTGGTGATGAAGGTGTTGATACGGTGTCTTTGGGAAAGTATTAAAATATGTGGCTGTCAGTTATCAGAAACTCATTGTCTAAAAGCAAGGCCATTGCGCTTCAAGTATGCATGATCCTTGATTTATTTTTTTCTCACACAAGAAATGAGATTACCAATAACTGCTTTTGCATCTCAAATGATGAGGAAAAAAAACTATTTTAAAACACTCTCCACATAATTTTGAAAGAATCAATATGAAATGGTAAAATGTCAACACTTGACCCATCTTTTCCTAAATGTGAATCTTAAACTAATTTACTTGTAAGAAGTGGAAAGGGCATTGAAAAAAAATGGCCCACTTAGATGGAGGCAACCTATTCTAAAACTGTTCTTCACACACAGCTTCAGCAGAAGGTTATCATGCCTGTGAGCGAGCTTCAGGAGGAGTGGTAGTGTCTAGTGGTAACATGGCAATGCAGCCTTTCTTGATCTAACTACAGCCTACATATCTGACCCCATCTCCCTATGTTGGTGGCACTTGGGCCACAGGGAGCATTGCACGCAGTTTCATGCGACTTGCCTTTTTGAGTACTCTTTCCTCTTCCTGGCTTGGCCCTCCCTGGTCTATCCAGAAAGTACCTGCTTATCCTTAAATACCTTGAGTTTTTTCTGCAACTTTATCTGTCCCCCAACCCACGCCAGCCCGAATTAGTTACTCCTTCTTCTGTGACACTCTGTGGGAACTTTAGGTATCACTTAGTATTTTATAGTGTGATTATGTTTATCAGTGTGTCTTCCTCAGTAGACTTCGATGACTTGGGGACAGAGAACATATTTATCTTAGCATCTTCCTTAAGCAGAAAGCCCACAAATATTTATTGAGCACAAGCTGGGTACCAATGTTATGCTTTCAAATGGTTTATTCTGTAAACTCTGTAAAGGCAGGGATTGTCTTTTTTGAATGAGAAAATTAAATGAGGGGAATGGTAAAAGATAGTTCATGCAAACAGAAATGACAAGAAAGCAGAGGTCACTATACTCATATCAGACAAAATAGACTTTGAAACAAAGGCCATAAAGAAAGGTAAAAAAGGACACTGTATAATGATAAAAGGATCAATACAAGAAGAAAATTAATGAGTTATTTACATTCATTCAAATGTTATGACTACTTTTGATGTGCTTTTCTCAAACTTCTGGAATTATTTCTTAGTGGTAGCCTAATGTCACTAGACCAAATCCTTAAAGGTAATATTTTCTGGGTAAAATCAAGCATGAGCTTTATATCTATTGGCTGAAAGAGATCTTGTATTTTTAACAATTATTCTATAGTCATTTGGTGGTTTTGTGTTATTCTTTGTGTTCTGTGGAGGAGGAGCCTAAATGCCTTTCTCCCTTCTTTCCAGGGACCATAATTTTGACTACTTGGAGTTTCGCCTTTGGATTGGCCTGTGGTCAGCCTTCATGTGTCTCATTTTGGTGGCCACTGATGCCAGCTTCTTGGTTCAGTACTTCACTCGCTTCACTGAAGAGGGCTTCTCTTCTCTGATTAGTTTCATCTTTATCTACGATGCTTTCAAGAAGATGATCAAGCTAGCTGATTACTACCCCATCAACTCCAACTTCAAAGTGGGCTACAATACTCAATTTTCCTGTGTTTGTATGCCTCCCAACCCAGGTGAGGACAGCATGCTTATAGTGTTTCTGCTTACCCTGTGTTTGGAGGAAGCCGTAGGCTCCATGCATGCAAACTTTCAACACGGTATCCTGATCCTCAGGAAAGGGTTTTATTTTCTCTGAGAAATCATCCTGCTGAATTTATAGTCTCATTGCCTGAGGTATCTTAGCCATGTGATTCAACCAGGAGCTCTGGAATGTGAACATAATTAGCTCAGTGCTTTGAAACTAACTCAAGCTACAGTATTTGCAAGGAAATTTTGTGTACATTATTCTTGATCTTCTCTGATAGGTGAAGAAACCAGGTATCTATATAACAGATATTAAGGACCATACCAACCTAGTCCTCTGAACTTCTGTTCCGTATTTTGCTGCTTCCTTATTGCTGTAGGAATCTCTTCCTTAAGTAAATTCTAAATAGATTATCTTAAACTTACAGAAGAAGCAAGATACTAATTCACTTTATATAATTTGAAGCATGAAATTAAGAAAGAAATTCAGACTAGAGTCACCTAGTGATAAAGTAGAGCTTTATAGTTCATCTGGGCTAGACAACGTAAATAAGAAAGGAAAGGAAAAGAAGAAACAAAAGAAAGAAATAAAAGAAGGAATATTATGTTCTTGGAGAAGATTTATATTCTAGACTTAGGAAAGACATAAAATTAACTTGTTGGTAAGGAATATGATTCTATACGTCTTAGCACTTTTAACATCCATCTTGCTAAACCTGAGTCAGCCTCAGAACCTTTTCACAGAACAGTGCTCAATTTGGTCTTTGGAATTTTTTCTTGGAGTAATTCATTATCACTTTATAATATGGAAGGCATTTGGGGAAAAAAAGATTTACTTTGGGGAAAGTTGCTTTGCAACTGCTTTGGTAGAATGAGGGGTAGACATTTGTGTTAGACAATTAAATGCTAATAGTGCTAGTGATCTCTAATTGTGACATTAGCTACAGGTCATCGTCCCTTAAAATAAAAATTGATATACTTTTTGACTAAGGTCTTGTAGCACCAGAAGCACAGCAGTGTATTGAGGGCTGTGTAAACCTGGGCTTAAACATAGGGCACATTCATGTAACAGCGATTTATCTATAGATTCTAAGGAAAAACCACTTACTGTTTACAGTAAAATGAACATGGTTTTGTTATAGACTAGAATGCAAAATGCTTAATTCAAAAGCTCAACAAGAACTACGAAGAATTTTAATGCTTGTGCAGGATGTGTCAGATGACTCCCGGCTATTTTGGTGGTATATCTACCACCTTCTCTGCCACTTTGGTGGAGAAATCTTATAAGACCCATATGCATCTTGAGAGGTGAGAGGAAAGAGAACAGTATCTCCCTAAAAATGGATCAGTCAGTGACACTGGTGAAAAGATAGGGCATCGTTGGGTTTTGCACTTATGGATTCTTTTTGTTTTGTTTAAGGAAAATCAGCTCACATTAAAATAAATCCCATGCTTATTAAAAGCAAGCAGAGACAGGTAAAAAGTGGAAATTTGAAGATTCAGGCAACATGGGTGCCGTAGATATAAAGACCTATTATTGTTAAGATGTATACTGATTAGAAATATTTCAAAACTTAAGAAGTGTTTGGAAAAGAGTAAGCACTTAATACATGACAGATATGATTAGAACCAATTAAATATCCTCCCCAGAGAGATGCAGAAAATGTGTTGCCATTACATAACTCCTAGAACTCTTCCTGGGAGAGAAGGGGGTAAAACTCCCTCTAACCGTGTCCTGGACATTGCGGGGGAAGTCCAAACTACACACATTCAAAATATCGGATCACAGACGTATTTAATTGTGGGATTTTGAACTTTCCTTTTTACTTATTTGTTTCTATCTATCTATCTATTTATTTATTTGTGGAAAAGTCTGTGTGCTGACTTCTTAGGCCTTCTGAGTAATCATACGTTAAGATTTTCTAGAGGAAGAAAAATACTACCAGCTGTTTGGAGGTTTGAAGTGTTCATGAACCAAATGAGGACTTTGTCAGCACACCTGTCACAAAGATCTCCCTAGTGTCAGCCCCACACCTACCTGAGGCTATTGGAAACTTGCATTCATTGTTTTAATTGGATGCTGGCAGAAGGTAATTTGAAACCAGGGAAGACATATCTGAATGCGTTTTCATTGTGAAAAGTACAACAAAAATTTTACATGTAATTTTCCTTCCAAGAAGGGTTTCTGTTTTCTTGAGAAAGTGATATTGAGGCTTGAACAGATTTTACCCATGCACAGCAAGTGCTGGCTGAGGGGGTGATAAATAACTTTTCCTTTGACCTGTTTTCCCTAGGTTGTATAAAAAGTCTGTCCTAAATAGCTAGGAGCTGTCTTGGAAGGATTCTGACAATTCCACTACCTCTAGGGGTTACCAATAAAGCAGCGTAGCAGGGCTTTGAAGTCAGAAAATCTTGTATTCCAGTCCCTCTTGGCTAATGCCCAGTGCGTGACTTTGGGCAAGTTCCTTTACCCAAGGAAACTTTGCCTCATCATCCTTACCTATAAAATGGGGTTAATAATAGTACCTTCCTTAAAGAATTGTTTTGAAGAAAAAAATGAGGTCTTAACAGACAAAGCATTTAGGACAGTTTCTAGTAAGTAATTAAATGTTAACCATATAACAACCATTATTATTGCTGTTGTTACTTATTAAACTTTAGGGTTCATAAGTATGAATGACAGGACAAGCAAACCAGTCTTCATCATCCTCCATTCTAAGCAAATGTTGTTGGGCAATTGGCTCATTCTGCAGCAAGACTGTTGGTTGCACCCCTTAGTTTTAGAGTCGTTCAGACGAGTGGTACTCATGGAAGATATGTACGTGAATGTGAGGGATTATTTAATCCATGGAGATGAGATCTGTTTCTGGTATGGAAAAAGGCAAATGGATATTTGCATTTTCAGGACAATCTCATGTTTTGCAAAACCCTTTTTAAGATGAATGATCATGTATTTCTCCCATAACCTTAATACTTTTTGATAGAAGACTGCATAGACCCACCATAAATTTAGTTCTTCATGACAACAAACTGAAAACCAATAGTGAGAGAATAATACAGTTGCATATACAGCTAGAGTAAGTGTTCTAAAAACAATAAAAGACTGGTCTTTCATCGCAACATGCACTCCTAGTAAAAGAATTCAATCAATGAGCCAATAATATTTAAACTGGCGGACAACTTGTTTTTCAACACTGGGACAGTATGTAACGATGAACCAGCAACTGCGCAGATGGAGTCGTGATCCTGCAAACTGAGGAATGATTTTACAGGAAAGGAAATAGGGGTCACTTAATCTCTAAGAAAACTATATTCATGGCCACAATAATATTGTGGCTCTTCTGGTGCTTTGTGAAGACAACTCTTCCTCCTCCCTTCCTGATCTTTCTTGTTCTCACTTGCTTCCATAAAACTTCATCATCTCCTGAGTTTCCTTTTTTTTTTTTTTTTTTTTTGTTTTGTTTTTTTTTTTTTTTGCGGTACACGGGCCTCTCACTGCTGTGACCTCTCCCGCCGCGGAGCACAGGCTCCGGACGCGCAGGCTCAGCGGCCATGGCTCATGGGCCCAGCCGCTCCACGGCATGTGGGATCC
>NC_041220.1:62822551-62862608 GCF_002837175.3 Physeter macrocephalus
CAGGCTCCGGACACACAGGCTCAGCGGCCATGGCTCACGGGCCCAGCCGCTCCGCGGCACGTGGGATCCTCCCGGACCCGGGCACGAACCTGCGTCTCTTGCATCGGCAGGCGGACTCTCAACCACTGCGCCACCAGGGAAGCCCCTGAATTTCCTTTTGTTAATGCACCTTTTCGTCCCTTCCTCCTGCCCCCATCTGCTGCTCAGTAACCCGTCATACACCCAGGTTCTCATTTATTGAAGAACTTAGGAAGCTCAGTTGCAATTGCTAAGAGGAAAGTTAGCCGTGAAATTTGACATATCATTCAGGTTTTTATTAGCACATGGTTTTTGTGCTAGCATTCTCTTTTCCTAGAAATAGGATAGTTATTAATTAATGTATTAATAGAGGTAATAGATGTTCTATTTCCCACTATGCCTTGATGGTTACATAGCAGAGGGTATATAGGAAAGAAGATGATTCAGTTCAAAAGCCCAGAATGAAAACTGAACAATATCCATTTGAAGGACAATTCACAATATTTCATTCATCACCAACATCCCAATTTGGAAAATTGTTAGTGTGATAAAATATAAACCATAAATTCTTTGGAGTAAAGGAAACTGAGTTTGAATTTTAGCTCTAGTTAGCAGTGTGACCTTGGGCCAGGCTGATTTCCTAATGTCATTGTTTTATAATCTGTGAGCTGGGTTAGTAATTGTACCTACTCTTAGAGGTTACTATAAGGATTAAATGAAATAGGATATGTAAAATTGTTTGGCACCTAATAGTAAAAATTTGTTGTTTTTCTCATTTCTGACTGTCCCACAAAAGATGGCCCCAGCAGTTAAATCTTTTAGTTGTATTCTTTTAAAGGGGTTCACACGTTTAACTTCCCTAGAAAGGGAAGTTAAATTTAAATTTCCATTTTAAAATTCAATTTAAATTTTCCTAGGAAAAGATATTGACTAGGCTTCACTGTAAGCTTACCAACAAACAAACAAAAACTAAGGTACTGTTGTAGATAAATATGAAACATTGAAGTGGTATTTAAAGGGAAAAATGTTAAGGAGTTCAGTGCATCATAGTTAGATCATTTAATACTATACCCCTGAATCTCAAGACTACAAAAGTGTTGTACACTATACACAGTCATGCAGAAAAAGGCTTTAAAGTCCCAGAGGTGAGATACCTAGTTCTTCTAAGAAGAGTCTATCTACGTAATTCATTCAAAAACATTAATGCTAGAATTCTGTAAATAGGGAACAGGACGTAGACTTTCCTCCTTCTCTTTCCGCCTCTCCTTCCCTTCCTTCTCCTGCCTTTTCTTCTTCCCCTTCTGCTATCAACAGAAATTTACTGAGGGTGTAGTTCATTGCTTTTTAAGAATTGTGCTACTTGCAATGAAGCAGAACACACACCACACACATACCACACACTTACACATGCATGTACACACACACACACATATATACACACTGCTTTTTACAAAGTGTGTTGCTTTTTAATTAGTGTTAATTACTTTTTGAAAGAATAAGGTCAGAAATTCATTTGACCTAGACTTTATAAGTAAATTTCTACCCTAGTACCTTTGTTCATTTGCCTAATATGTCAGGGTTGCAGTGACTATACACTTAAGGGCATCGTTAATATTTTGGAAAGGGTCAAAATAAATTTTCTGACCAGGTGTTGGTTTTGTATCTGGAGGGGAAAAAGGCTTGCTAAATATGATAAACAAGTTAGAAAGGCAAGGAAAATTGCCTCAAGGGGAGAGACACTATACTCTTAACAGAAGGGGTATATCTTATCGATTCAGTGTTGACTGTTCCAGGGAGAACATGCTTAGTAATGGATGAATGATTAAGAAGAATAAAGCCTTTCTCAGGCACCGATCACTGTCTGTAGTATCTCAAAGTAAAACATGGCCTTTTTCCTAGCATGGAACTGTCAGACCAAGTCAAGTGATTGGAAGTAAGCATGGCTTCCATTTCCACACCTTGGTTATATTTACAGTATGAGGAGGCTTCCAAATGCTTTAGAACTATCCTCACTAGAGTGGAATTTCGTTACCTTTTTTTGTATATAATTTTTCTATTATTTTAATAAATGCTATGCACCAGTATGTCATAACCATTAAAAAGAACTGCTGGATCATGTCTCCTGTGGCCCCATATTATAGTCAATATGTGCTTCATAATTAGCCCATTAAAAGAAAATTAGGACATAAAAGATAACCCTAATTCATCTTCCATGACCTGCATCATATTCTATGCAGTTTTATTTTTATTTTATGTCATTCCCTCTTTTGCTTATACAGTGGGTTTAAGTCATAGACCGAGGGTTGAACAGGAGGTGCAAGGCCTTCTGCTGTAGCACTGCTTAGGCTTGCATTTGCCAAGATACTTTACCAGCGCAGCTGACATTTTGTCATTCATGGTAACATGGTCTTTTGAGATAACCGTGGATATTTGAAAGACCCATCATTTTAGTTTCCTTTTATTGACCTAACCTATATTTTAGCAGTTTCTGTATAAAGCTTGCAGGAATCAGAAAAAGAGAAGCAGTGTATTTGGATAATCACCAGACCTGGATAATTCTCTAGCTTTGTGTTTGAATAAAACCCAGATTTGGAAAATGTCCCCGAGAATAAAGTCTATGCACATCCTAAGTGTAATGATGGGTGGGTATGGAAGAGAAGTTTTTGTGAGAGTAGTGGCTAAATATATCCAGCTTATTACCAGATAGTAGCTCAGCTCCAGTGCAGCGTCATAGGTGAGCATATGAATAGAGTGTTCATGGATTAAAGAACATCTTACCTTGAACTTGTCTAATGACAGTGGAAATCTCAAGCATGAAGTTTTGGTAAACATACTTAGGAAAACAAAAAGGATAATAACAAGAAATAGTGAGTAAAAACTTCCTATTAATTTTGCTTGCTTTAAGACTTAAGGCTGATATATAGTGGCAGGTAGTTTCCCAAGAGCTACTTCTTCCAAAGCTTTCCTCCTTCACTTTGTCATCCCTACAAAAGCCATTTTTGTCCTTTTATTGATCTGGAAACTTAAAGCATAAATATTTGACTTTATCAAGAGGCACTCGTGTGCTCAAGTTATCCAGAATCCTTAAATACATCTGACATGACCATGCAGGCAAGACACTTATTCTAAATTTTATTCTGTATTTATTTTCCAGTTACTTCGTTGCCTTAAGATGTTGCCTACATAGAATGGAATAAAACATTAAAGGTTTATTATCATGGAGAATACTCTTAAATTTTTTCTTATTCAGAGCAGGTTAATCAGTTCCACCCTAAGAAGCTATGTTTAAGGTATAAATTCAGATTTGACTAACATTTATTAAGCACCATCCAAATGCCAGGCATTTTACTACTGGATTTTAATAAACTATATTTTAATATATATAATATTTTAATAATATATATGTATTTGATCATCACATAAACCTTGTGAGGCAGCTGACGTTCTTCCTGGGGTCAAGTTCTGCTTTCTCTGGGTGGTGAAGCTAATAGTAATCTTAGCTATATTTATTTAGAATTTACCTGGTACTGGGCACTGTGCTAGCAATTTTGCCTATATTGCATTATTTAATCTGCACGGTAACCTTATGAGGTGGATGCTAGCAAATCCAGTCTCACCAGTGCGGAACCTGTGGTCAAGAGGAGTGAGGTAATGTCCTCAAGATTATGTGGCAAGGGAGTTGGGGCCACTGTGCTCCAGAAGGTGGAGCAGCCAGCATTCCAACGCAGTTCTCCTGGGACTCCTTTCTCTATACTGTGAGGTGATGGTGCTTCAGAGCAGGCAAATCTGCCTCGGTGGCCGGTTGTTGCTCCTACTTGACCTCTTAGCCTCAAGTGAGCTTTGGTGCATATTCCTGATGGTACCATTCCTGGTAACGTGTAAAGCGGAGGATTCATGGGGTGGTTCCTGGTGCCAGGTCACTAGAGGATAAAGAAGAACAGCCTTAAACAGTACAGTTGATATTCTCTATGTAGGAGGTATATATCATTGATGTGTGTATATCACCTCCTTGATCTGCTCATAGCTCCTGCAGCTTGTTCTTTCTCTAGATCTCTCATTAAACACAAAGACTAAAAGCCAGCTTAAGGTAGAAAAGTCACAGACACATTTTTTTCTTTTTTTAATATTTATTTTATTGACAATTGATTTACAATGTTGTGTTAATTTCTCCTGTACAGCAAAGTGATTCTGTTATACATATGTATACATTCTTTTTCATATTCTTTTCCATTATGGATATTGAATATAGTTCCCTGTGCTATACAGTTGGACCTTGTTGCTTATCCATTCTCTATATAATAGTTTGCATCTACTAATCCCAAACTCCTGAGCCTTCCCTCCCCCAATCCCCCTCTCCCTTCTCAACCACAAGTCTGTTCTCTGTGCCTGTGAGTCTGTTTCTGTTTCATAAATAAGTTAATTTGTGTCATATTTTAGATTCCACATATAAGTGATATCATATGGTATTTGTCTTTCTCTTTCTGACTTACTTCACTTAGTATGATAATCTCTAGGTCCATTCTTGTTGCAGCAAATGGCATTATTTCATTCTTTTTTATGGCTGAGTAGTATTCCATTGTATATATGTACCACATCTTCTTTATCCATTCATCTATCAATGAACATTTAGGTTTTTCCATGTCCTGGCTATTGTAAATAGTGCTGCAATGAACATTGGGGTGCATGTATATTTTTGAATTATAGTTTTGTCCGGATATTTGCCCAGGAGTGGGATTGCAGGGTCATATGCCAACTCTATTTTTAGCTATTTGAGGAACCTCCAAACTGTTTTGCATAATGGCTGCACCAATTTACACTCCCACCAAGAGTGTAGGAAGGTTCCCTTTTCTCCACACCCTCTCCAGCATTTGTTACTTGTAGACTTTTTAATGATGGCCATTCTGACCAGTGTGAGGTGGTACCTCACTGTAGTTTTGATTTGCATTTCTCTAATAATTAGTGATGTTGAGCTCTTTTCATGTGCCTGTTGACCATCTGTGTGACAGACACATTTTTAAACATCTATTACTGTGTTCATTCCTCCATTCCAGAGGATCAGCTAGAATTTGATACACAGAAAGGAGGATCAAGACGTGAAAATCCAAGGAATGTAAAATGATCAACCTGTGTAAATTACCTGAAACCAAGTATGGGACACAGGCTGTCCCAGTGACAATTGGCTCATTCTAAATTAACCAGGTTCCTAGAGCAAAATGTTTCTTTGTTTCATAAGCCATGGTGCTAAGCAAATAGTGAAGACACAGAGTGCGGTGTGTTTTGGCTTTTCCATTTCACCTTTCCAGAATCCTGATTAAGGATATTACAGATTCTATACACACAGATCATTCTGCAGTTGATTGACAAAATATTTGCATTGTATGTGTCTGGATCCAAGTGGTGACCAAGGGCTCTTGTAGATCAAGTTTCCAATTGGAATTGATCATTCTCTCTTCTATGAGCTTAAAGAAATTACTTTTAATCTTATTTATGGGCTCTGCCATATCCTGCCAATATGTCTATTTATAGAAGTGCTTGTTTATATATTTATTTGGAAGTCTTCCTCTTGAAGCAGCTACTTATTAAAATAAGTAGGAAAAGTATATACTTCTTACTTTTGTTTTGATACTGGTCTTTTGGGATTTTGAGAGCCAATGTGCATAGCTTGTCTCAGAGGAATATTGAAAAGATGAAAGAAACTTGGATGAGCAAATTGACATGTATCCAGAACTCGAGAGCGGTTACTAAAAGTTCAGATTGGAACTCGTGGTCTTTATTATCTGTCATTCATTTCACAAGGAAAGAGCCTGGAATACCTTCCTCCTCCCTCCTCACTACTTGTTTCACACTAGGCAGACAAGTGTGTTGCAAAAAGACCTTCACTCTGTTATGACAGGAACCTCATAAAATTGCATTAAAGAATCTAGCTCAGGAAGGGCAGCTTCCCAGACACCCTCTGAATAGTGCCTTTGATTTCTCATGTGCTGTTTTCCTTCAAATGCTCAGACAGGTCAGACATTTCTGTTTACAGTAGAGAGATCCACATCATCTAACATTGGTGAATCGTTATCTCCCGCCTTGAATTCTGTGGCCACATAAATCATCTTGATTTTGATGAATAGAAATATTGGGTAGGAAAAGGAAGAATGATGGACAAGGTTTTGGTACCAGCTCTACTTCTGGTTGACTCTGTAATCCTGGGCAAGAAACCTGGCATATCCTGCCTCAGAGTCCCATCCAACATAAAACGGGTATAAAAGTATACCTGTTTTGTGCTCTTATATGTTGTAAAATGAACAAATAGAATAATGTAAGAAAATGTACTTTAAGCTTTTTAGAACAAAATAGTAATAAGATTCTAGGTTTTACTACTAATAATTTATTAACATCTTCTTCCTTCAGGGATTTATGTTTTGTCTTACTCTTTGGGCCAAGCATCCTTTATCCTATTTTGATTCTTTCTGTGACCTATAATGAAACACAAAGAATGAGAAAACAGAGTCTGCACGTGTGCTTGTTTTACTGATGAATTAGGGAAGCCCTGGTGGCAGCTAGCAAGAGGTTAAAAGTTTAACAATTCCAGGGCCTTCAAAGATCAGAACGGATTGCAAAAAACTAGGACCGAAGCTAAGTATTTTCTCCCCATTTGTTTTCCTTATTTCAATTCTTTTGCCTTTATCTGCTGTCATTCATTTGTAGTCATTGAATGACCCCTTTCCTAGCTTCTCTGACAGTAAACAATTGTTTTTCAGCTTTATTGAAGTATAATTGACAAATAAAATTATATTTAAAGCATACAACATGATGATCTCCTTAATTGTATACATTGTGAAGGGATTCCCACTAATTTAATTAACATATCCATCACCTCACATATTTATTTTGTTTTATTTGGTGAGAACACTTAAGTTTTACTCTCTTAGGAAATTTCAATTCTATGGTATAGTATTATCAACTGCAGTCACCATGTTATAATTCCATCCTCAGACCTTAGTTCTCTTACAACTGAAAATTTGTACCCTTTTACCGGCTCTCCCTATTTCCCCCACCACCCAACCCTGGGCAACCACCAGACTTTTTTTTGACTTTTTTTTTTTCTAAGATTCCACCTATAAATGATACCATGCAGTGTTTGGCTTTCCATGTCTGACTTATATCACTTAGCATAATGTCTTCCAGGTTCATCCATGCTTTTGCAAGTGGCAGGATTTCCTTCTTTTTTAAGGTTGAATAATTAACAAATATTTTTGAGTTCCTGTTAGTTAAGTGCCAGACTGGGCAGATTCTGGGAAAAAGCAGTGAACAAGGCATGCCCCTTTTCTTCTTCCTTCAGGGATCTTATATTCTAAATCGAAACAGTCAAATAAACCAGTTTGTTTCTTCTTAGAAGTTTATATAAGTGAGACCTAAAACATGGAAAACTAAGAAGACAGGCTAGGGGTCTGGGGGCTGGGTTGGGGGGCGCTCCGGGACCAAACAATAATTAATTAGCAATTTGGATGTTAAATAAACTTTGTGAGCCTCAAAGACAAAAACTTGGTAAGTGTTGTTTCATAATATTTCCGTAAATGAGGGATAGTCTCTGCATAACAATTTATTTTCCAATACATAAAGCTTCAAATAATAGGAGAAGAGCTTATCCAATAAAGAAAAATCTTGTAATTATAGAATACTTTTTAAATCCTATGTTTTAATTTTAGACTCATAAGTAGAAAGGAAGCAATGAAATATTTCAAAGAGGAGGGTTGGTTTAATGTATAAACTGGGTTCTTCTGCAAGTGACATCTTCATAAATTTACAAATGATGCCAAACTGTATGAAAATAATTTAAAAATTAGATTAAATATTCATGATCATTATAATAATACATTATATATAATTTATTATTTAGCACTTTTTTGTTTTCACACATTTTGCAAAGATATACTGTCTCATATGAATTCCAAATTTCCAAAGTTCCAAAATCAGCTGATTCTTAATTAGTAAAGCTTCAATTCATGAGATTTGACTGTGCTGAAGCCAGTGATCAACTTCCTCACTTATTTACAGCCATTTTTTCCACTAGGCAAAATATATTGAGTGCCTTTTAGTAACATAGAAGTGTTTTTTTTTTTTAAACCTGAAACAAAGTACAATATCATCTCTTTAAATATTTGTCATTGTTTCTTATCGGATTAGAGCACAAAAGACATGTCCAAATTTTTGGTTGTTTTATGTAGGTGAAAGGTGAATACAGTTATAATAAAGAAAAACTTATTGTGCCTTTATGTTGTTATTTAAGACATTTTTTTTTAATGCCTAAGCCTGCTTGTTTAGATTCCTAAATATGCATATAGGTCACTTTAATTTTATTTTTACAGTAAAAAAAAAAATGGTCTTTTGCTTACAGTTAATATCTCCATGTCTAATGATACCACATTGGCTCCTGAAGATTTGCCAACTGTTTCTTCTACTGACGCGGTAAGTGGCTTAGTATTTCAGATCATTTGCATATTGTACATTCTAATAATAATTCATAATACGATGTCTCCCACCACTCAGCAAGCCTAGTCTGAACACATATTTAATAGTCAGTGATGGTAGAGGGACAAGAAAAACATTTTCTGTACTCTAGTCAGCTTTTTTTCCTTTTCTTTTTTCTTGCAAACTTAAGTGCACTTAAAGTGCAACATACTTTTCAAACCTCCTCAGGAATTTGACTGTTATGTCCATTAATTGTCACCTTGAAATATTTTCACAAGGGAAAGTGAGCAAAGTTGCAAAGTGAGAGCGTAGTATCCTCTCTTTGTTTCTAGTACTATTACGAATTCTTCTGACTACCAGATGGTGCTGTGTTCCCTTCACTGAGGGTGACCGTAGCAGGACACTTCCCGTGTCACTTAGAAAGGACCGTGCCTCTGTCACATGATATCCTTTCCCATGGCTTGTAACCAAGGATCTTTAAGAGACTGGAACTAAGCTTTAAAAATGAGCTGTTTTGCATGGAAGCTCGCACGCTGGAAGAAGACTTTTGTGTTAGAGAAAAAGGGGAAAGTGCTGTTTCAGACTTGTAATTGTGTTCCTTCTACACTGGATATGGAATCTTACCAAAGAATATCAATCTCTCAGTTATAAAGACAGAACCCATACATAATAGTTTGTATTGATCGAGTGCCCATCTCTCAGGAGACCAGAACACTTCTGCAGATATTATATAATCAGTGCCCACAACATCCCTTTCAAAGATGATGCTTTGTATCTTTCCTGGACAACTCTCACTTGACCCTGTTTCTCTCTTGTTTTCATATTCAATGGCTCTCTTGACTTCTTTCCTTACTGTTTTCTCTGACTTTCTCCAAACTTTGCCTCTCTGTTTCTTCCATGTTTGAGAGCGTGTGTGTGTGTGTGTGTGTGTGTGTGTGTGTGTGTGTGTGTGTGTGTGTGTGTGTGTGAGAGAGAGAGAGTGTGTATATGAAAGAGTATGTATATGTTTTAAAGGCCACATATAGAAGAGAGTTCAGTTTTCAATCTTCAAGCCAGCCAGCCAGCCTAGTGCCTAAAAGGATGTGACTAAAACACAGAGAAAAATACTTCCGTGTAGACTTTTAAGGAATTTAATTAAAATCTAATTAAAAATTTAAAATATATATGTAACTAATTAAAACGGTAAGTTCATTTGCAATAAAAATTAATAAAATACTTCCAATGACTTAAAAAGAGATTGTTTCCTAACTTAATTGTTTTTGTAACTAACCAAGGAAAGCTTTAAAATTAATGAATTTTTTAAGCCCTGTCTTTGGGCAAGTCCTGGAGAGACTCTAGTAATTGATATGTAATTATAATAAGATGTCACTATAAGATTCATGGAAAACAAATGTAAGTTGTGGTTGACTTCTGGTATGACTTCTGGTATGACCATGACAGAGGACATAAAGGCACAATAATGATGATAACTTAGCTACCATTTATAAAGCATCTACAAGAGACCAGGTGTTTTATACATATTATCATCATTATAAACCTTAATATGTATTGAAATCATTAACACAACCTACTGGGCATAATTATCTCCATTTTATAAATGAGAGCAACTGAAGCTCCAGAAGGTAAATAACCTTTCTTGCTCTAGGTCACATAGCGATAAATTAGTAGAACAAAGATTGAACTAAAGTTTGGGTGGTTCCACAAGCTGTGGTATTGCTAATACACCATGATGCTTCAGTGTTTGCAAATTGGAATGTTTACTATTGTTTACTTTTTTAGTTCCTATGAATGCTCTATACTCCAGGGCAACAGTCCCTTCATGTGTGTATCAATTGCACACCTTAATTAAAATGTTAAGTTGCTATGTCCAGCACCTCTAGAGAAGAAATTAGGGAAAAATATGTAATGTGTGTGTATGTAATTATAAAGGACAACTTTTATTCTGTTCTTTATTTCTCCTTTTCTATCTGTATCTATTCCTTTATGTATACTTTGCATAAACACACACACACATATATGTGATCCAAAAATGAGTGTTAGAGAGGTAATATGATTTATTATCATCACTTATAGCACCTACTAGGGGCCAGGCTCTTTACATTAATTGTTTATAATCCTCACAATACCTTTGTGAGTTACGATGTTACCTGTATTTTATAGATGAAACAGAGGCTTATAAAGGTTAGCTGACTTTCCAAAGGCCATATGACCAGTATATAGTAAACCCAGAATTTGGACTCAGGGCCTTCTAACTCCAAAATCTGCATATTTTCATTCTTAGGGGAAGCAGAATTGCATGTCCTGTAGAAGGATTTACAGATACTTAGTTCTCATGTCAGACTGCCTGGTTGCAAACGCAGGGCTCCACTACTTTAAAAACAGGCTGTGGAACCTTCTCAGCTTCCCATCTGTAAAATGGTGATGATAAGAGTATTCCCTCAAAGATGCTAGAAGAGCCAGATTAATAAATAGGCAAAACTTCACAGAGTGGCTGGCACATACTTGTCTCTCAATCAATGTTAGGTACTGTTTTTATTCTGTTTAGGTGTTCTTATCATTCTACTGGGCCGTTTGTCACCAAAACTCAGGTTGGTGGAGAGAAGAAATTGAAAGCCACTGCTTCTGACCACCTACTGGGTCCTCTGTGTGTTTGGCCACACTAGCTCAGTTCCCCTGAACCTTTCCTAAGACCTACAGTCAGCAGGACTTTATTTCCTTCTTTTCATTTGGCCATAATTAGATCATGAAAGAAGGTGCTATAAGAGTGACATGCAGCCCCTGGGCACCCATGAGACGCCCTCTCACAAGGCCCTAAGAACATCCTGTCAGAGGAAGGAAGGCCTTTTCTTTTCAGCTTCATTATCATGAAGACAGGCTTTCTTCTTCCTTGTGGTATGGGTGTGTTTTCTGGGGGAAAGAGCAGGAAAAACGAGGCATGAGAGCATTTAGACAGAAGTTAGAACTCAAGAATAACCACCCTTCAAGATAAAAAGCCAGATTTTCCATTATTTGCATTTATTGTTGGAATCATTGTGTCTTTAAATCTTCTCACCTTCATCAGTTTTCCCATTGATTTCTCACTTGGAATATCCCTTCAGCCTGCAAAACAAAGCTCTTTAAAAGGGCTCTGTAAATCTTTGAGACCAGCCACAGCTTATCCACACTGTATCTAATCAATTAGTGTTGAGATTTGCTGGCTTCCACTTACCAGCTCTTAGAGGGAGAGAACAGATTTCAAAATCTAATGTCAGAAGCTTCTCTTCTGAAGACGTGATAGAATGGATAGGTTAGTATTTGTTTTTCATGTTAGATTCCTTTTTGTTTTCATTTTTTATTAAATTGAGTCATACCTTAAAAGACACAGTTCTTATGTGCTCATTGCAATGAGTATTTTGTTTTGTTTTGTTTTGTTTTTAACATCTTTATTGGAGTATAACTGTTTTACAATGGTGTGTTAGTTTCTGCTTTACAACAAAGTGAATCAGTTATACATATACATATGTCCCCATATCTCTTCCCTCTTGCATCTCCCTCCCTCCCACCCTCCCTATCCCACCCCTCTAGGTGGTCACAAAGCACAGAGGTGATCTCCCTGTGCTATGCGGCTGCTTCCCACTAGCTATGTATTTCACATTTGGTAGTTTTTACCTCATGTAAACCACCACACCAAACAAGATATAGAACATTTCCATCATTCCAGAAAGTGCTATGAAATGCTTTATTTCCTGTTTTATGCCCCAGCTTTTTGAGTCTTGGGAGATCTTTCTTTGCCAAACTGCTCTGCCCCCCCCACCTTCAGAGGGCAGATGCCTTAGCCCTTTCAGAAGTGGCTGAATGCCACGGAGGGGTTTCTCTCTGCTCTCCTGCCCTGCTTCCCATCTTAGGAAAGTGGCTTTCTTGCATTTGATGGAGAGGAGACTCTGTGTCCAAGAGGGGTTTCTCTCAGCTCTTCTGTTGAATCTCCAGGTTTTTGTGAACTATCTGTGCATTTGACAAAGACCCTTAGAAAGTTTGGTGGGTGGACGGACGCAGGCTTTATCGACACCTGAGGCTCCACAGAATTCCAATGGGTCACCCCAGACTACAGGCAACCATTAAAAATTCATTAAAGATTTGGCTTATTTTTCCATCCCGCCATCTACAGTGCATTTATCTTCCACCTGCTGCTCTGCCAGGGATGAGGCAGTCATGGATCTCTTCTCTCCTATGAAGGTCTTGTAACTTTGGAATTTAGTTTATTTAGGTTTCTTTGCATCCTCATCTCACTGGTGGAATTTTTAAAACTGTGATTTTATAGCTTATCCGGCTTGCTTTTGTTGTTAGGTTGGGACAAATAACAGTCTCCTGTAACTTTCTATATCTTAATCATAAGTAAACAACCAATTAGTTTTGGTATTTCACAACAGTATATATAACTACAGTTGCAGCTCACATACATCCTGTAGACCATAAAGTAAGATTGCAGATCACTGCAAGTCTGGCTTACCCACTGCAGGGAAAAAAGTCCTAAATGAGTACATTAACCACTTAACCTTGAGACTTTTATTTGTAGCATTACCCTCATTTATAGATATATTTATATATAGATATACATGTGTGTGTGTTTAAAGGCTTATATTTTACCAGTTGATACTCAAAGAGAGCAATGTAGACTCTTTAATTTTTATTTTTGAATTTTTTTGCTTATTGTATAACCCAGTGAAGCATATCATGATAGTCTACATGGAGATGCTGTTAATCATGGGCCTAAGGCCTGTTACAGTCTCATAAACACCGCTTGGCAGTCAGACGTGGAAGTAAAAGTGCTTTGACTTGGTGTACCTTCAGGGTGATTCTAGGAGCTAACATTCATTTTCATGGGAAATGGAATGTCATATTAATCTTGTGTATAGCATCCTTGTGATTTTCTCTCATTAAGAAAGTGAAGCGCAAAAACTATTCTGTCCTTAAATCTCCTTAAAGAGTATATGTTCCTACTTTTAAAAATATTATGGAAAATTTAAAACATGCACTAAAATAGAATAGTACAATAAATCCTCATATGTACACATCATCTAGCTTCAATGACTGTCAAAATTTTTCCCACTGTCTCTCATATATCCCCCACTTTTTTCTTTGCGGAGGCTACTATGGTGTTTTAAATTTTAAAATTAATCCTTCAGTATACATTTTACTTTTAAGATTTATAAACATATTCACTCAATACAAACAGGGTCATCCTCTAGAAAATGAGATCCATAAAAATAGGTTGAAATCTCTTTTCATGCGATTAACCTCAGTTAAGACCCTCAGCGACTTGGTCCCATTTTCTTTGCACCTTTTTTCTCACTACCCATTTACACAGACACTCTGCTCTGGTCCACTCACTGTGAGTTCCTCCTCATGGTGAGCATTCAATAAGTGGTGCCTAAAGGACTTACCGGATGAGTGAATGAAGCATCATATGTCGCCGAATCCACATCTTTGCTCATGGTGTCTCTCCATCTAATGCTTTACCTCTTTGTTTCTGCCAATGCAGAAAGAAATATACACCCAAAGTTTGTCACTTTTTTTTTTTTTTTTTTTTTTTTTTGCGGTACGCGGGCCTCTCACTGCTGTGGCCTCTCCCGTTGCGGAGCACAGGCTCCGGACGCGCAGGCTCAGCGGCCGTGGCTCACGGGCCCAGCCGCTCCGCGGCACGTGGGATCTTCCCGGACCGGGGCACAAACCCGCGTCCCCTGCATCGGCAGGCGGACTCTCAACCACGGCGCCACCAGGGAAGCCCCTATACCCAAAGTTTGTCACTTTTATTCCGCTTTTCATTGGCTTTTGTTACTCTCTCTCATTCCTTTCTAGTTTTGTTGTCCTGCCACACTTCTTCCTACTGCCTTTTGAGTATGAGAGTTCTACAAAGACCAGTTCTTTGCTCAAGGTGCAGTTTAACTTTTGTTTTCCCTGTGCTCGGTGGAATGAATCAGTCTCTCTTCCGATCTAATCATCTCTGTACCATTCATTTAGACACTTGTCTTTGCTGCCTTGAATTATTAGTTAATATTTAAGTGGACGTATTTTATTTCTCCAATAAAAGTTTTAAAAGTTGTTGTTTTTATTCTTCTTTATTGTTCCCTTAAAGCTTATCTTAGTTAGCCATGTAATTGGGGCCCAGTGCATTTTCTGTTTTCTTTTGGCCACATTTTTCTACTTTCTCTTTTGTTACTCAAAATAGCCTATATCTAATGGAAATAGCATCACCAGAGTTAGAAGAAAAAAAAAAATACGGTCCCAGTTACATTTGAATTTCAGATAAATAATGAACAATTTTTTTAGTGTAAGTATGTCCTACATATTACATAGGACATACTTATATTAAAGGTATTATTCACTGTTGATTTGAAATTCATATGTAACTGGGAATACTGGATTTTACCTGATGATCTAAATTGAACATTTTTTTTAACTTTAGTTTTGTTCTCAAGATAGAAAGAGTAGATACACTGATAGATATCTTCCTTAAATATGTCAAATATTTGTGTCTTGATGAGTGATTTCATTCATTCAATTAGCAAACATTTCTTTTGGCGCCTGCTGTATCCTAAATTGAATTCTGCCCCTGTCTTTGCTCTTCTTTCTTATTTTTTGGTGACACACAGTCCCTTTGGTCTGCAGGCGTTATACTTTTGTCATTTCTGTCTTTTACCCATCCTGTCCAAAGAGGCCAAATCCTTGTCAATCTCCCTTTCTCTCTCTGCATCTTAAACTTTCACCTTCCTCCCTCCATTCTTGTTTTTCCCAGCACCCCCTTTTTCTTCCATACCCATAACTGGGTTCTTTCTCATCCACCACAAACATCTCAAAAGACTTCGCCAGCCCTAAAGAACTTGCCTTGATCCTGTAATGCTCGCATGCTCTAGCCTTTCCTTTTGTTACTGTATTTCTTAAAAATTGTCTGGAATTGCCATTTCAGTTTTTCATCCTCACATATTTCTCAACTGATTTCTCTTATCTGAACTCCCCTCAAGAAATTACCAAAAATATTCTAGTCACCAAAAAAGCAATAAAAATAAATCAATGGGTTTTATTCAGTCTTCATCCCTCATTATCATTTCTGCAACATTAGACCTTTATCAACCCTCCCCCACATATTACTATTCTCTTGTCCTTTGATTTTCAACATTGTGATTGTACTTTTCCTTTTACCCATCACTCTCAAAGACTTTTGTGGTGTTTTTACTTCCATTGCAGGTACCCTAGATGTTTCACACTCGTTTCTTCTAGTACATTTTCCCTTTGTAGTTTCATTAAATTTTATTACTCCAGTGATCAGCTCTTTGCAGCTGACTCCTTAGTTGATGTCTCCAAACTTGACATCTCTCCTAGATGCAGGTCACCAGACCCACTGGACATCTCTCTGAGCATTTGCACCTTATAACACTGATGGTCTTACTGAAGGGAGCTACAGTGTGCTTGCAATAGAAGGTTAGAAACATCATGAGAATTAGAGATCATGTGCTGTGAGACCTCTGACAGGCAAAGAGGACTTCTGAGATTATATTCCCAACTGTCTTGTTATTAAAGTTCTGATTTAATCACTTAAATCCTGTGCATAGACTTTTGAGGAATAAAGATCAAAGCCATAGAGAAATGAGAATCACCTATAAGGAGTAAAGGACAGAGTGGCGAGATAAAAAAGTCTCCTGCATTAAGCTCAGAGGAGACAATGGTCTCTTGAACAAGAGTGGTAGCCATAGTTATGGGTGAGATGTGATGTATTTTAATATAAAGTCTTCACCATAATGTGACTTGCGAGAAAGAAAAGAATTAACAATGACTTCAAGGTTTTCTGTTCTTAGAATCGAGGAGGATAAAGTTGCTATTAACAGAAATGGGCAAGACCCTAGGGGGAGCAGGTTTGAGGAAGATTAGGAGTTAGTTTTTGAACATGGTTAAGTTTAACATGCCTCTGAGGATGTAAGTACGGATGTAGAATAGTTTACTAAGAAGTAGGTACAAAATGATTAATCTTTCTTTGAATTGGAGAACATTTGCTGAGGGGTTAAGAAATCACTGTTAATCCTGAAAGCAGGAAGTTGCTCTTAGAGTGAATGAAAATTGGAGTGTGGTTGAAATACACAGAGAATGTCATATTAGGAGGACAGAATTATCTCAGTTATAACAACACGAAGGCAGTACTTCCGAAGCTTCTTTGCATCACTGCCTCCTTTGAGGTTCTAATGAAATCTTTGGTCGCTCTTCCCAGATAAATGTACATACAATGTTTTACATATTTCAGCGGATTGAGGGATTTCTTTCTTCTTCATGTCACTTGACATCTATGCTGGATGTGTCCAACACGGTATTACCTTCTTTCAGGAGCCAGTGTTATTTGGTTGTACATTTTCCACCATGACTTACTGAACTGTAAACAGAGTGGTTTTCATGTGAAGGATACTATTCACTTTAGAGCATTTTCCAAAGTTAGGATCACAGTGATCTTCATGGTACTCTTTTACAGCTATTTAAATAAAAAGTCCTATTTGTAGTTGCACAGGAAAGTGGTTCCAACTGAGTGGTGATAGAGTTGAGATTGAAACTCATGAGGGTATTTTCCCAGTCTGCTGCTTTGATACATGTTCAGTATTTCCATGAAGAAGAATCATTTACATCTTTTTGCTTATTCTATGACTGAATTACAAATGATCAAAACCAGAATTATTTACAGTGAATCAACCAGCATCACAAACACTATTCATGAAATAATAAGTATAAAAGGCTGCCAAACAAAAATGTGTAATATACTATTCTGATGAAATCATGAGATTTTTATTTAGTAGAATAATGTTAAGTAACATAGGAGTCCTAGACAAGAGATTAAACCACGGTAGGCACACTTTTTCTTTGAAGAACCAGATAGTAAATATTTTAGGATTTGTGCGTCAGTCTCTGTTGAAATTATTCAACGCTGCAGCTGTAGCAAAAAGCAGCCATGAACAGTGTGTAAATGAATGAGCATGGCTGTGTTTCAATAAAACTTTATTTACAGAAACAGGTAGTAGGTTGTATTTGGCCAGTGAAATGTTGTTTACTGAGTCCTAGATTAAACTACTCATGGTAATTTTAGATAACTTTTAATAAGAGATGGGTAGATAGATAAACAGATAGGTGGATAGATAATTCTGCTCAGCACCGGCCTCCCTCCAGGGTTCACCTACTTTACTTTAAAGCTGCTGACCTAAGACTCCCTACATAGAAAACTTCTTGTGTCCACGAACATGGAGTAGATTTAAGTTTATTGAATGCAGAAGCTACACTTAGAACTTCTCTGTATCAGCACCCAGCCCAGAATGGAGCTCAAAATGATTAGTTGAATAATCGCCCCAATCAGTGGAATAAATTGACCTATCTGGACCTTTCTCCATTCTCATCCTTACTTCACGTCACATGCCCCTAACCTGTCGTTAGAGAACTCGGTGTGAAGAGAGCACAGCTTGGAGCAAAGAGTGCTGTCCGTGAAGATGATGACAATTTTTTTAATTGAAGTACAGTCAATTTACAGTGTTGTGTTAGTTTCAGGTGTTCAGCAAAGTGATTCAGTTATACATATGTATACAAATCTATTCTTTTTCAGATTCTTTTCCATTATAGGCTATTACAAGATACTGAATATAGTTCCCTGTGCTATACAGTAGGTCCTTGTTGTTTATCTATTTTAAATATAGTAGGGTGTATCTGTTAATCTCAAACTCCTCTCAGACTGAGCTAGGATTCCAGAGAGGTGAGTCAGGAGCTGCTTTGCGGTAGGCAGGGATGTTGAGAGACAGAGAGACTCAAGGCCTCCTAACCGTGTAAAGGCAGAATAGCTCAGTTTTGTCCGTTTTAATTATTGGGGTCCTGGGTAAATTTTACATGAAAAACATGTTTCACTGATGATAAAAATTTAAAAACCATTAGCTTCTAGCAAGTGGCAACTTGTATCAGCACAGTTTTTGTTGTTTTTAATGTTTACTTAGGTAAGGCAAAATTGACCTCTGAAGCAAAAGATGTTATTTCTATGCAGAAGTATCTGTTTCATAGATAACAAAATGAGATATGTTATAGTAAAAATTGTATAAATTGATATATGTGATGATTAAATCATAAGCTAATTATCTAACACTACTTTTCGTCTTTACTTATATACATCATTAATAATGAGTCATGCTTGGTCTTAATGTTTAGTTTACAATATGGATTTTGCCTGAAGTTTTACAGAATTAACATTCATTGATACCAGCTTATGCGGAATAATAACACTGAAATAACGCAAATAATATACCTGTCTTTTCAGTGATATTTGACTAGAATTATTTTTAGCTAGAGTTTGTTTTATGGGAGTGGGAAACTGTGTGTTAAGATACAGATACTGAGATAAATACATGCTGCCTAAAGTTTTTATACTGAAGCCCTTAGTGAAAGATGGTGTTGAAGGCTAAAATTTCTGTACAAAGACACAAAGAATCATTTGAGGCATACAAAAATGTGTTATTGGCATTTTAAGTTGTTGTAAACAAGAAACCACGTCTGTCATGCACATCTGTATAGTTTTCACCTCAACCTGAATCTCTGTAAGAAAATCAATAAAACTGCCTGTTGGGATTGTTTTAATGCAGTTACCTCTTCTGGGAGCTGAAGCTATAAAGAAGGATTCTGCTGATATTAAAGTGCTGAAATTAAAGTGAAATTATGGTAAATTTTTGCTGGTTTTAAAACAAAGAAATCTGTTACCTGTTATGACCTCTAAACTTTAAAGGTATTATGCAAAAAATATCCATATGCAGAAATCTGAAAAACAAAATGAGATGTGATTAATCACCTCTCAGAAACAGACTTTAACAAAAGAATAATTGTGCAATTCAGCTGTTTACAAGTTGAAACTAATATTTCAGGGAAAGATCTAGAGTTTTTTGGGGGTTTTTTCCTGACTTATGTAAGAACTTTACCTTTTGAGCTCTATAAAAATATGAACTCTTTCTGGCCAAAGATTCTTCTTTTATGTGTATGATCTTCTTTTATGACTAGATGACTTATATTAAGAGAATTCATGAATAGTAAAGGATATTGATGATGCAATTGGTGTGAGGGACAACTCTTGCCTCCAACGGACAGGAAACGTTTTTCTTTCTATATTTCTTTGAAAGGTATTACTCTTCTGTTAGCACATGACATACCCATTAGCCCTGCACCTAAGAGAAAATCCAACATCACGGCACCGGCAGATTTAGTGTCTGGTGAAGGTCTGCTTCCTGGTTCTAGACAGTCTTCTCATTGTGTCCTCATGTGACAGAAGGAACAAGGAGCACTCTGGGGTCTCTTTTGTAAGGGCACTAATCCCATTCATGAAGACTCCACCCTCTTGACCTAATTACCTCTCAAAGGCCCTGCCTCCAAATACCATCACATAGGGCTTCCCTGGTGGCGCAGTGGTTGCGCGTCCGCCTGCCGATGCAGGGGAACCGGGTTCGCGCCCCGGTCTGGGAGGATCCCACATGCCGCGGAGCGGCTGGGCCCGTGAGCCATGGCCAATGAGCCTGCGCGTCCGGAGCCTGTGCTCCGCGACGGGAGAGGCCACAACAGTGAGCCTGCGCGTGCGGAGCCTGTGCTCCGCGACGGGAGAGGCCACAACAGAGGGAGGCCCGCATACCACAAATACCATCACATAGGGGATAAAGTTTCAGCATATGAATTTTAGGGGAGCCCAGATGTTCAGACAGTAGTACCCCATTAGTGTTGGTCAGTAACTGGCTGCAAGAGGGCATAACCTTCCAGGTGAGCCTGCTCTTAAGCAGCAAAAGGCAGTTTTCTAGAGAAGGAGACAGCTGTGAGCTGATAGCAGCTAAAACTCAGCAGCTGGAAGATGGGTGCCCAGGCCTTATCCACTATGCTAGCAAAAGGATTCTCTTGCATATTGGAAACAGTGAATAGAAACAGGAGTGCGCTGCTGTCAAGAAGTACAGCACTGACAACATGACAGCAGTTCATGAGCCAGAAGAAAATTTGAAAGTTGACCTATGAGCTTGAGGCCATGTAACACAGGGATAGAGATCCCATACCCAACTCCACAGCCCGTCACAGCACTCTCCAATAATGGATTCTCTTGACAATGACCTGGAGTCAACAAGAAAAGCTGTATTTTATTAGGTTATGCAACTGAAAAAAGCAGAGATCTCCAACATTTTTATAGTTTAGTTCCTGAAGTCACCAATCTCTATAGTTATTTAGAAAAGAAATAGCTCATTTGTGAAAGCGCTGGGTAAATTAGTTAACCAGATATAACCTTTAGAGCATTAACTCTTTGGCCATCATCTTGAAGCACAAGAATCTGTGCACTACAGAAATCAGTACTTTTTTTTGGCTGCTTAGTGCAGCCTGTGGGATCCTAGTTCCCCAACCAGGGGTTGAACCCGTGCCCTCTGCATTGGGAGCGTGGAGTCTCAACCACTGGACCTCCAGGGAAGTCCCATCAGAAGTCATTACTTTTTGAACAACAAAGGTGTTTCAGAGAGTCTCACATTTGGAGACTTAAGATATTGTGTCTTGGTTTACTCTCAGGAAGGTTCACAGGAAGGAAAGACTTTGTGGTTTGTTTCTTTTGAACAGATGGTTGATTGTAGGGTTGTAGCACAAACCAGGTAACGGATTACATCATTCTCATTGTATTTTCAATAATTGATAGCCTCCTGGCCCCCCTTACCTGTTATTCCATTAACACCTCCTCAGGTGTCGCCTTCCAATGGTTTACCCTCAGGCTTTTTTACAGAGACTCTTAGCATAATTCCGTATATAGCCCATCAAGTATCAAAAGCTGCTTTTGTTGTGGCGCAGTGTTCCCTAGAAAAATTTTCCTGTTTTTCTTCTTCAGCACCATAATGCTACCTTTGACTGGGCATTTCTGACAACGAAGGAGTGTTTGAAATATGGAGGAAAGCTCATGGGCAACAACTGTGGTTTTGTTCCTGATATCACTCTCATGTCTTTCATCCTTTTCTTGGGCACCTACACCTCTTCTATGGCTCTGAAAAAATTCAAAACTAGTCGTTATTTTCCAACCACGGTAAGTACCTGAGCTTTAAGTAATTTTCATTGAATTCCCACTGTATTAACAATAATATAGCTTTACAAAATGAAAAAGGCACCTGTAATTCAACCTTTCCAATATAATTTTGTACATTTAAAAAATTGCTTTCCAGGGCTTCCCTGGTGGCGCAGTGGTTGAGGGTCCGCCTGCCGATGCGGGGGGCGCGGGTTCGTGCCCCGGTCCGGGAGGGTCCCGCGTGCCGCAGGGCGGCTGGGCCCGTGAGCCATGGCCGCTGGGCCTGCGCGTCCGGAGCCTGTGCTCCGCGGTGGGGGAGGCCACAGCGGTGAGAGGCCCGCGTACCAAAAAAAAAAAAAAAAAAAAAAAAAAAGTGCTTTCCAGTCACCGCGGTGGGGGAGGCCACACCGGTGAGAGGCCCGCGTACCAAAAAAAAAAAAAAAAAAAAAAAAAAATTGCTTTCCAGTTTGTGTCTATGTGCATACATATTCTTAATATAATTGTAGTCTAGCTTTGAAAAACCATCCAAGGATTTTGCTCACATAATTCTATCCTAAATTCTGACTCTTGTAATTCCAACTGTACTGAAAGAAAAAAGTGGGGTGTATTCTCTACAAAAATGCACAAGAAAAGACCTTCTAAATCCATAGTGTGTTTAAGTACCTAAGCCCAAACTCTTTTATATTAATCAGAAATTTTGACATAGAACTCTTTGTTCATCAGCTGCACATGAGAGTAATTCAGTAGTTGAATCATGGGCTGTAGGAGTAAACTTGAGCCGTGTTACACAAGTACTGATGTAAGATATGAGTGTCATCTGAGCCAACCTTTCCTTCCCATAGTGATGAATGCCCTACTATGGAAACACAGATAATTGAGCTGAGTTGTGCAGACATCCTATCTCCCATTAATACGCGTAGGTGAGCTCAAAGTCAAAACTCTGGTTCCTTGAGAGACTACAAGATAAGACCAACATTTAGTTAATGGCATTTTGTGTTTTTACCTGCAGAACGAAACTAATCCTTTGCTTTACAGTTCAGTTCTCAGTGTTTAGGGTGTCAGTACTTCTTAGTAATGTTGATTATACCTGATTTTTATCAATGAGCTGCTCTCTACAGCTGAAATCTCATGAATCTCTCCTCCTGTGTTCTGTGTAGAAGGAGCAGGAGAACTTTGGAAGACATGAGATGCAGTCGATAAAGTTCCTTTTCTTAATTCCTGGGAAATGAAACTGACAATTAATATATTCACTTTCAGCTAGGAAATTTTTTGACTCTCTGATATTTCTTTTAAAATGGAAAATAAAGGGAATGTTTGATGATTGTCTCAATCTGTTTGGGTGGCTATAACAGAATACCAGACTGGAGGGCTTATAAACAACAGAAATTTGTTTCTCACAGCTCTGGAGTCCAGGAAGTCCAAGATCAGGTGCCAGCATGGTTGGGTGAGAGCCCTCTTCCTGGTTCCTAGCCAGCACCTTTTCACTGTGCCCTCAGGAGGTAGAAGGGCTGGGGAGCTCTGTCCTTTATAGGAACGCTAATGCCATTCCTGAAGGCTCCATACTCATGTTCTTCCTAAGGCCCCACCTCCTAATATCATCTTCTGTGGGTTAGAATTTCAACATATGGATTTTGGAGGGTCGCAACCATTCAGACCACAGCTGTAATGAAATGTCCCGAGCTAGCTGGCCCAAAGAATGAAACATTTCCTCAAAGTGAAATGTAGGAAGAAATGTTCAACTTTGCCTTAAATGGACATCACAAACTGGTGGTCCACAGGCAGAATTCAACCCCCAGACATTCTTTGTTTAGTTCACAGTTTGTAAACACACACAGGCACACACATACACACTTGGAGGCTTAGGTGGAACCTGTCCTTTGCAGGTAGTTATTGTCCTCACAACTCTCTATTGTCTAAGACTTGGCTGCTTCACACATTCAGATTAAGTGCATGTCCCTGAAGACATGTGAGCTTGTAACACCAGTTCACGCACTGGGAAATGTGCTTACTTGATCCACCTCTTCAGTGGTATATTACATGTAGAACAGATTCCTGGGTAGAGGTCTTTGAGGATGATTTCTTCTTCTCTATTGAGGTTTTTCCTTCTTAATTATTAATTCATGGGGCATCTTTTTTTTTTTTTTTGGCTCACACTTTGGGAATCATCACCCTTTTTATATTTTTCATTTGCCAAAGTCTGATATTATTTAGGCATAGTAGTAGGTAGAAAAGTAGAAAATTTGTGAAGCACTTGTAAATCGTAGTTGGCAAAATAATTTCAACCTTAAGATGAATAGTGATGAATTTTAACTGTTTATGTAGACATCACCTTTTTTTCCCAGCAGTAATTACCAAATTGATAATAGCTCTTTAGACTTAAAGAAATTGCCCCTTATAAGAGCCCAAGCAGGTAATTTCTCAGACATTGAGAAATGCTATTGAGAAATGTTGAAAAATGTTGAATATGTGAAAATAGAATAATGATAGCATTCTAATTACAGTTCCTACTGAGAAGGTTCTCAGCATTGTTTACAACTGTTTACACCAAATTATAAAATAGACAGGCAGGAGAAAATATATGTGATTTCTAAGGAGTAATGTTTAAGTGTGTAGGCTTTCACTCTGTCATCTCCCCTACTCACTTCATATTTATAGCTAAATAATAATACATACATAAATTCATACACACATACATGAATAATAAGAACATCTTTTTTTCCTCTCATTTGCCAAAACATGTTTTCATTTAAACTGTCATTTAAAAGGATGGTCTCTATAGGTAGGAGCACATAGGTTTATAGATTCTTATACTTGTATACTATATTCTACAATTAAAACATATGCTTAGACATGATAAGTTAGATAGTCCTTGACTACTGTGACAGTAATCAAGCCTAACTGTTACTGCTTCCTCACTCACACCAACAATTCACGTGAAACCTCTAAAACTGCAAACTGCTAATACTGGATGGCAGTGTCCTTGCCGTACAAAATGTCCGATTCTCCTTTAACTCACACAGTCATTGCTATCTTGCACTCTCATTTCCAAACTTTTGCATGAGTTGTTAGTCGATGAAGACTGTAAACTGCTGGGAAACTGTTATACTTTTATTTTACTCCTCACATCAATTAGCACCAGGTTGGATGCAGGCTAGTACTCAATACTTGTTGACTAGTGGAAACCAGTCAAGTAGAGATAAATGCTGCAATTTATGGAAAGAGCACAGATGTAGGAACCCAGAAGCCGTAGATGCTAGTGCCAGCACTGCCATTAACTAACAGTGAGCCCTTTGATGGCTAACTGTGGACTTTAGTCCACACGCATAAAGGGAGAGCCCAGCTAGATGACAGTTAACATCCTTTAAACTCTAGTATTCTATAATTTTAAAGAGAGTTTTCTGATTCCATCTCCTAAAATAAGTTCTCTATATTCAACTTGTGCTTATAATGATCAGGACTTACAGATTCCCAAAAGTTCATTATCTTCTCCATCTTTATGCCAGGTCTGCTTTTGCAGCTGCTGCCAACCTCTCTCTGTGGATGATCCACAATTGCCATGTAGCAAATTCAAAACGTGGGGTTGTCTTTCCACAGTGGAACGTCCTTCTCTTCTGGTACTCCTTACCTCAGCTAATAATACCACCTCTCTTCACAGCCACCCAAGATCAAAATCTTAAAATCCTACTTGGTGTATCAGTCAAGAGTCCCAGCAGGAAGCAAATTATACACTCAAATTAGGATAGTCTGAGGGGTTTAATGAAAGCATCATTTGCAAAGGTGAGATCAGGTTTAGGGAAACCACAAGGGAGAGTGTAGTGTCTGGTAGCAGTGGAACTGTTACTATCCCTCACTCAAAGGAGGTGGAAAAGGAATGGTTGCTGGAACCCGGGGAAGACAAAATGGTAGAGAGAGCTTTCCCGAAAGGCCCCATGACTTTGGATTGAGGGGTTTAACCAGTCTGAGGCAACCTCAAAGGGATATAGCTTTGGGAATCAATGCTCTGATCTCTCTCTTCCCCCCATGGCCTGCCCAGGCTGAATGCTTCTGGAATCTGGAGATCAAGTGAGCGTATTGTAGACCACACAGGTCAGCCTCCCAAGGCAGAGAGCCTGGTGGAAAAGAGTAGAAATGGATCTGGTATGATAAAAGATGATATCCATCGTATTTACCTTTCCAAGTTTTTCTTTATCGAGTTAAACTCGTCAGCCCCCTCGATTATCCTGCTGTAATCGCTCTCCTTTATAGGTACACTTATGTTCCCCTAGTTCAGTCTCTCATTGCCTTTGCCTAGACCAGGGTTGGTTATCCACTCTTCCCCTCCCTCATGAAGCCACTGGCAGTCCATAAGTGTGAGCACTTAAGATGAAACAGTTTGTCTCTGCTAGCCTGTCCATCAGGAATTTGATTTGTCTGTGAGGCACTTCCAGAGAGCCCTAATGCTCAGTGGAACGTGGTGGAATAGCAGTACCCCACTGACTGCCCCCTTTGTGCTTCCCATCCCTTTTAGAGGGGTGCATTCGTCTGTTATCCCATATATTTACTCTTCTGTTACATCGGCCTCAAGTCTTTCGCCAGTGTTTTGGCATCACAACTTCCTGAAGGAGCATCACAGCATAATCTGTGATCTTCTGTGGCAGATGGCCTGGGGTATTACCAGGAAATGTTCTTCCAGAGTCCCCTACCAACAAGTGGTGGTGCTCATGGAGCAGAGATGCCATCCCTGCAATATGTAGTGGCAAAACGAAAGCAGTCAGCTTAAATGTAGAGCAGGATTGTGATTAGTAGAACTCATAAAGCCACAGAGCCTCTGAATTAGGCAGCATTTATTGATACCTTAATATAGTCAGATGCATTGTGGCTGGTTGATATATGTAATTGGCATGAAAATGTTTTTCTTAAGGATCTACTTAATTTCCTCTTTTTCTTCCCCTTAGAAAAAGTAAGAGTTCTAACGCTCCCATGAATTGATGTAATGGTGAGATTCTTTCATATCCTCCTGGTTGTTATTGTCATTTACATAGAGAAGATCAGTAAGTTCCAGGTACCGTTAATAGCTTTGGCAACTTCGATGGTTTATTTAGGTGACGTTTGAGCAGAATGTTCTTTGATATCCTTCTTAAACAAATAACAGTATTCTAAATTCTATAGTTAATTAGCATATTCATTCAATATTGAAAAAAATTATTTTGAGTCTAATGTGTGCTTGATACAACACTGGATGGTAAGGATACAAAGACAAGTAATTCATGGGCCTGGAATATAGTAGGCACTTAATATGTATTTGTTGAATAAGTTAGATGTTTTTTGAGTTTTTAAATGAGATGATTCATTTTTATCCTTCTGCTGTGTTCATGCTTGCTGTCTACTGTAGGATCACACTTTGGTGACTTCATGTGACCTAAGGAAATTGATGGTGGTCTTTGAGGAACTGGCTTTATGGGTGAGAAAAAAGTGTAGGGCTTCAGGAATTTCAGTGAAAACACAATGAGCATTTTAGTTAGGTGACATGTTAGTTTTTATCCATATAAAACACAGTTTAGGATTCTACCATTAGCTGTGTTTTGGGAACCATGATTCTTAATTGGCATTTTGGCCTCTGACATTTCTATTAATGTTGGATGTGTTTCGTTTATAAACAGCTCTTTACAAGAAGCAGGTAACATCCCTACTCTGTTTTCTTTTTCCCTCGGAAATTTTTTTGGTAAATGGTAAAAACTATCAAATTAAAACAAATAATGTATCCAAATATGAGGAAGAAATAGTGGGCCTGTATTCTTTGTCCCATCCTAGTGTTAATAATACTGGGTGACATTTGGCTGGTTCTTGCAGAAACATCAGACCACATCCTGCCATTGAAGCTCATTTGGAAAATGACTTTGCTGTCAGTGAAAGGGAATCAGATTTTCAAATTCTTGTGTTATTTTGTACCAAGGAAAATAATTTTTTAAGTCAAATTTGTTTTAAATTCAAAACTCACTTTCATATTTCTTTTCTTAAGAATGACAGAGGGATATTAGGTTCTGAACACAGCACAATCTGTTCAACATTCAACAAAGATTACAAAAACTTAAGTTTTTGTGGATGTGTAACAAAAAATACAGTCAAACCTGAATTGAGCCCGAAGAAAAAATAAGGTTGGGAGCGTTGTTTGGCCAAAGTGTTTTTGAGAGTTTTGTTTGTTTGCAAAGTCTCTTTTGCCGTGTGATGTGAGAGGTTTTAATGGCAGCATAGAGGTAGTCTGTGGACAGAAGTCATTTTGACCGTGGTACCTTGTTGGTCAGAAGCACCGTAGAAAAGTCGCCAGCATTGAAATCTATCCATGAACACAAAATGATCTCCTGCTCCATGTCAAGACTGTCTCATTTATACATATGACTTACCAGTTCTTTTTAAATTTAAAATTTTGTACCTTAATGTAAATTATAAAACCACCTTCCTTTTAAAGCCGTTTATTGTAATGGTTTGGGGGGGATATATCCAAGAAGACCCTATTAGAGGATCAAGAAATTTTGACAGTTGGGTCTTAATCATTGAATTTTAGTATTAGGACTTTGAATACCATCTAGTCCATCGTTGCCTCTTCATTTCTGACAAGCACTCATCTGTGGGCTGCTCGAATGCTTCCCGGAACAGGAACTTCACATCTCCAAAGGCATTGCTGATAGAAACACAAATCTGCCTTTCCACAGCCTCGTCCTCGGGGTCTGCTGTTGTCCTCGAAGCTACACAGAACAAGTTTAGTCTTTCTTGCCTATGACAGATTTCACATATTTGAAGGCAGTTTCTCCCTACAGCTTCTTTAGGCCTCCTATCATCTTGTATAAGATGTGATTTCTGGGCTTCTATTCCACTGGTCATCCTTGTCTGAGTCAGCTCCAGATTTTCAGTTTCTACTTAGAATATAGTGACCAGATTGGGACATAGTATCTCGCAGGTGATTTACTCATTTGCTTCTGGCGCTTACGCATTTGGGTCTTTTGTTCTACGGCTCAGTTTGAGGCAGAATAGAGGAAGAGGCCCATGACTGCTAAAGTCTCCTTAGCTTCCCTGCTGAACCACTTGATTAGGCCTACTCCCCTCTGTTCCCTGCTTGGAAAAACAATTTTTTTTTCTAGTAGACTTTCACTGGCGAGCTCTAAGCCCCTCCTAGATAAATTTCCCAATCCAATTCCCTTCTTTGTTCCCTGAATTTCTCTGACTTTCGAGCTTATGGCATTAAAATCCTGGAGTCTAAATCAGACTTTCCTTTTATTGAATTCTAATTATGGTGGGTATTATTGATTCAAAATACAGTGTCTTATGATTGCTGTACTGATATTAATGCTTATTTCTTTTATAGTGCTGTATAGCATTGGCTATGGGGGAGGGGGATCAAATTTAAAATTTTTCATAGTATTTTGTGCCTTTTCATGCTGCCAAAGACACATATTTGTCTGACACACTTTTTCTTCACCTAGAATAAATGTGGTTTTACACTGTTGTTTAGCATTTTCCAAGCACGGCGATCATGCGAGGAATTGACATCCTGAATTAATATTTATTGAGAACCCACAGAGGGCCTGCCGCTGTAGTTGTCTCTTTATAACAGCTCCATCCATTGAGAACTGCTCTGCAGGCTCACAGCCTTTCCCCCAGTTAATTTAGGAGCAGCTGCAGTCCTCGCAAAGTGAAAACCAAATATCCTCTGGGGCTTCAGAGGAACCCAGTTCATTTTTTTCCCCTGTAAATTAACTAGCTTCTCACTGTTGGTGTCTCAATGATTATGACTCTCTTAATAACTAATACGGTACCATCCTTCATGAAGAGTATGTGTATAATAGATTTATTAGATGGTTATTTGAATTTCCCTTCCCATCCACTTAATTTCTTCTTTGTTTTGATAGTTTAAATATTTAAGCTGGTTGCTTTTTATTAGATTGAGATATTTTGTAATTCTGCAGAGGACAGAAATATTTTTCTCCTCTCCAATTTTATAATTAAAAAATGGTAAACAAAAATAAAAGAGCTCAAAACCATTCTGGTATACAAGAATCTTAGTTGAAACACTCTTTCCTTTTCCCCATTCAAGAATGGAAGTAGGAATAATTATGTCATAGCACATCTATGTGTGCTATGTGTATGGAGTGTACCACTATGGAGAGTACCACTCCAAAAAAAACTGTGTGTACTATGTGTACCACTATGGAGTGTACCACTCCAAAAAAGACAGCAAACTCTTTTATAGTTAGTCCTTGATATATATGAGTTAACTTGTGTTTCATTTAGATTGTGATAGTTTATATTCCTAGGATATTGAAGTTTCAGCCTAGAGAGACTTAGCATTTGATTGGATGGACCCATTAGTTATGATGTTTGTCCAAGCTAAAGTTGAGGCCTCTGAAGCCACAGGATTGGGCATGAAATCTTGTGGGAACAGTTTTCTCATGAACACTTTGGCACTTCTAATCATTACCAGTAATAGCTAGTAGGGAAGTAGGGACTATGGGTTTCTAATTTGATTTCTTTATTTATATATTGACACGTAAAAGGGTACTGTTTTAGAGTTTCTGCAAGAGATCAAGTTTGATGAAAAGGGGAGATAAAATAAACTAAAAAATGAAAGGAAATTCATACATGTTTCTTTTGCTAAACGTGTTTGGAAAGGTGAGAAGGACCCAAATAGAGTGATTCTTACTTCCTTAAAGTCAGACAACACGCTCCTGTACCTGGGTCCTAGGGTATATCTAGTAAGCTTGTATACTCAGCGCTTGACATTTTTCGGGCAGTTCAAATTAAAGTTTAATTTTAGTACAGGGTAAGACCTGAAGAGCCTGCTAAAATAGCACCCCTACCTGCCTTCGCTAATTAGAGGATTTAGAGTTGAATACACAAGTGGCCTGGGAAAAATCAATTTCCTGACTATGAAGTTCAAACCAGATCCACTATCTTAGAAATGAATGTCTTACAATAAACACTCTCCAGGAGTGATTTCTGATGTACCTGAACCGTATTGTACAATTTAAGGGGAAGGAAGGGGAAATAGAAGTGAGTATAACTGTACAGAACATATCACCCTAGCTGTGATTTTTAATGAGGTTAAGCAATATTATTAATAGAGTATCTTTTCTTTCCCCATACATTTTAAGAAATGTAATCCTGAATTATTAGCATTTGACTTTTTAGCTACTGTTACACCTATAGTATAATAGTGCCACACTTGACGAGAATGCCATTGCCAAGGGGTTCTACCAAATTTATATATAATATAAATATATATAAATTTGTGAAACTAATAATTAAACTTAAATAAACTATTTTATTTTATTTTTAAAATTTATTTATTTAATTAATTTATTTTTGGCTGCATTGGGTCTTCGTTGCTGCGCGCAGGCTTTCTCTAGTTGCAGCGAGCGGGGGCTACTCTTCGTCTCTGTGCGTGGGCTTCTCATTGTGATTGCAGTGGCTTCTCTTGTTGCAGAGCACGGGCTGTAGGCACGTGAGCTTCAGTAGCTGTGGCTCACAGGCTCAAAGAATGCCATTGCCAAGGGGTTCTACCAAATTTATATGTAATATAAATATATATAAATTTGTGAAACGAATAATTAAACTTAAATAAACTATTTTATTTTATTTTTAAAATTTATTTATTTAATTAATTTATTTTTGGCTGCATTGGGTCTTCGTTGCTGCGCGCAGGCTTTCTCTAGTTGCAGCGAGCGGGGGCTACTCTTCATCTCTGTGCGTGGGCTTCTCATTGTGATTGCAGTGGCTTCTCTTGTTGCGGAGCACGGGCTGTAGGCACGTGAGCTTCAGTAGCTGTGGCTCACAGGCTCAGTAGCTGTGGTGCACGGGCTTAGTTGCTCCGTGGCATGTGGGATCTTCCCGGACCAGGGCTTGAACCTGTGTCCCCTGCGTTGGCAGGCAGGTTCTTAACCACTGTGCCACCAGGGAAGCCCAAACTATCTGTTTATTTATATTAGTTTGCCATGGCTGCTGTATCAAATTACCACAAACACGATGGCTTAAAACAACACATTTACTTCTTGAGATCTGGAGGTCAGAAGTCTGAAATATATCTCAACAGGCTAAAATCAAGGTATTGGCAGGGCTGTGTTCTTTCTGAAGCCTCTGGGGGAACCGTCTTTCCTTGCCTTTTCCAGCTTCCAGAGGCTGCCCACATTCCTTGGCTCTTGGCCCTATTCCTCCGTCTTCAAAGCCAGCAGTGGCAAGTCAAGTCTTTCTCATGCCGCATCACTCTGACACGGATTCTCCTGCCTCCCCTTTCACTTACAAGGATTCTTGTGATTACACTGGACCTACTGGAATAATCCTGGATGGTTTCCCTAATCACGAGGTCGTCTGATTAGTCGCCTTAATTCTGTCTGCAACTCTGAATCTCCCTAGCCGTGTAACATTACGTATTCACAGGTTCCAGGAATTAGGCATCTTTAGAGGGGCATTACTCTGCCTTCTACATTATCTGACCTAAATTTTAACATGATTATTCTGGGTGATACCTTGGCAGTGTCCTCAAGTTGGTGAGTATAGAGACAGGAAGCAGGAACCATATGAGATAAAGTGGTGGTTTAGATAAGGGTGGGAATAGCAATGGAGGTGATGAGAAGAGACAGGATCCCGGATATGTTTTGAAGGTAATTTGCTGACCTGTTGGATGTAGGATGTGAGAGAAAGAGAAGAGTTGCATGGATAATCCAAAGTTTGGGGCCTAAGCAATAGGAAAAAAAATAATCTGCCATTAATTAAAATGAAGAAAACTACTGAAAGAGCAGGTTTAGGGCTTCAGTGCTTGGTTTATGGAAGGCTGAGAATGGCTCCTCTCCTAAGTAAAGAAGCAGCATTTCCCTGGTGCCTGGTAGTGATTCCGGTCAGGCAGATCTGTCCCCTAGAAGGGCCAGAGGTGCGGGCCCTAGAGGCATTTCTACCAAGAAATGGCCAATTGGATTCATTTGCTACCCTCTACTTCCCTTCTCCTGTTTATGGGGGTGGGGGGTGAAAGGAGGAGAAGTGCCTTTTTAATAATCATTACCCTCTTTAGAAAGAGCAACTTGTAGGATATCTGAGTTGTCAACAAGTTGGATCTGGTGAGTAAGGATTGGGAGGGTGATAAAGAAGAGAGAACTTCCTTTTTGCCTTGGCAGTGACCTCTGGTCTTGCAGTGATTCATGACCTACCGGACCAGAGAGGCTGCTGTAACATCTTAATATACTCCTGAGCCTGCTTCACAATGACCGTCTCTTGCCAGACCATCCTGAGCTGCCCGTGTGAAAATTTACTTGCACAAAACTTAAGAAAATGGGTGTTTCCTCCCGTATTGAGCCCCTGGGAAGCATCCTTTTTCTGCAGGGATTCCAGATACTTCCAACCAAAATGAGCTCTGAGTGGCAGTTTCATATTATTACTGGGTTCTTATTTCTTGTTTCTTGGAATTCAAGATTTCTTTCAGAGACCTCCTGACAGTAGATTATTTAGTTATTCCAGTGGTTTCTGCAGCCAAAGAGGCTTTGTGGAACTTGAAATAACCTGAGTTAATATATATTAGGAGAGTTTGTGATGCTGCAGGTACTGTGCTAAAAATGCACTTTCATGGCTTATCCTGTGTAATCCTTATGACAGACCAATGAAGTTGAAGGGATTATTTTGGCTACATTTTGCAGTTGGAGTAATTAAAGCTAAGAAAGGATAAGTATTTACAAGTAGGAAATAATGGTACTGGAGTTCCAACCCAGGTAATCTGACTATAGAAACTGTGTGCTTCTAACTGCTGTACTATATGTTTTCCCCAAATAGATCCCTGCCATCTATTTGTGCTTGGTGTTAAATTGCCCCTAAAAGTCCCATAGCTGGCTCTCTGCTCCTCTGTGTGTACTTCTCCAGAAAGCTAAACCAGGCCTCCAAGAGGGAAAGGAACTTCTGGCCAAATGGCCATCTTTGACCCTGCTGCCTGTTAGTACCCAAGACTCCTGGTACCTGGTCACGGCCAAGAATTGAGCACTGCCATGTCCTTCACACCCACATCGCCAAGCAATTCCATTCTCCACTTCAGTTTCTATTGAACACCTGATTGCAGTAGTCCTACTACTCTTTCCAAAGACCCTCTGTCCTGAGAACTGTGCAGCCCCTCAGCCCATCACTGATCTCTCTTCACCTAGCAGCACCAGAAAGCTGACTGCCTGCTCTGAGATTACGTGATCACTGCTGAATAAATCCTGATTTCATTTAGGAGCAGGCTTCCTCATGTATGACTTGACTGTGAACTTCATGAAGACATGGACTGTGTCTGTTTTGTTTACTGTGGTATCCCTAGTGACAAGCAAAGTATTAGGTACTCACAGTTGGCCCTCCGTTTTCACGGAAGCAGAAGCCGTGAATACAGAGGGCTGAATGTGCTAAGTAAATTTTTTTTGAATGATCAAATTATGCACAACCATGTGTACCTACCTTACAGGGAAACTCAGCTGTCTGTGCTATAGTAATGCTCGCAGGCCATTGGCAGTGCCACTAGACACTGCAGAGGAACCGCCAACCAACTAAATGGTCCCATGTTCCACTACTGACTCAGAAATGGCCATTCTGCACCCACTCCATGGGAAAGGTTTGGGTTTAATGCACTCCCATAAAACCCAGCCCTTGTCCTGACCAGAGGCAGGTACTTAGGAAGTTTAGGTGACCACACTTAAGAAGTGGTGGAGAAAGAGATGCTCCACATACAGGAGATTTTAAGCACTAGCCTAGAGTGAAAAATATTTTCTTTGGCAAAGTTAGTGAAACCATCAGATTTCTACACACACACACACACACACACACACACACACACACACACACACGCATTTTTTCCTGTATCTCTCTCTCTCTCTCTGACCTGTTCTGTGCAGTTAGATTATTTCTGGCCAGGTAAGAAAGTGATGTAAAAGAAATTTTAAAAATAATCTCTCTGCAGTACGACACCTCCTTTAATTTGTTAATGAAGCTGTTAGTATAAACTGTTAGCAAATATAGAATTCTTCATTCACTTCAAACAGAGGCAAATATATATATCCAGTGCCTAATGGTCTCTGGTTTCTTTTTTATTTTCTCAGGCAAGAAAACTGATCAGTGACTTTGCCATTATCTTGTCCATTCTCATCTTTTGTGTAATAGATGCCCTGGTAGGTGTGGATACTCCAAAACTGATTGTGCCAAGTGAGTTCAAGGTAGGTGAACTTGTCTTTTGGTCATTCCTGGAATTCTTTGGTTTTCTTTCCTTTCCCCTATTCTAGTTTGTTGTATTTCGCTTTGAGTTAGTTTTGTACAATTATCCATTTCTTGATTTTATAAATGGTCAATTGCTAGATGCATATATACATCTTGTCTATTTTTTCACTAAAATTAAATGCCTGATTAGGACTAAATGCAAGGTTCACATTATATTGACTTTTATTGGAAATACCTTATGGTAACATCATAAACTCTGCTTTATATTTTTAGAGTATTTAAAAATATCCAGATATTTTCAACTGGCTATTTCAAGGTTATCAATTTATAACCTTGATCCATATAATAATTCTAGGTTGCAATGTAACTATCATCATCCTGATTTTATGAAGTTGAGATTGAAGCTTATAAAAATTAAGTAAAATACCTAAGGTTACCTTACTAAATCAGTGCTCTTTTCCTGCCACCAAACTACTTGCCATATACACACGTGTATATATAATGTGCATTTTAATTATTACAAAGATATAGGAATTATTCATTTTATAAACCTGTGGGTATGTACAAGCCTAATGGGTAATATTTACATTTCATTCATTCTTAAATATCCCTATCTAATTTTTCACCACAAGTCTTTCACTTATTTTCTAGAACACTCCTAACCTCTCTCTCCATCACTGAGAACCATATATTTGCTAAGAAAAATTAAACGAACTGCAGTTTTAGCTTAATGACTACCTGATGAGGAAGGGATGTCTGTGTTATAGCAAACAAAATGTTTTTTGCATTTTCTCTGCCATGATATATTTATTAGCAAAGGTAAGTGCTCATTTATTCAGTCATTAGTTAAGTCAATATTTATTGAATGCTTGCTTTGAGTCAAGCCCTATACTGAGAATTTGAAATGCATTGAAGAGCAAGACAAAGTTCCTTTCCTTATAAGCTCACAACCTGGTAAAGGTAGTAAAATGTGAATAGAGTCAGTGATGGAGTTATGAGCAAAGTGAGACAGAAATATCTTCAGAGGAGAAGTGAAGCTTTCTTCATAGTAAATGTGGAGAAAATAATTCATAGTTAGGATTCTGTTTTAGTTTATTTATATTGTTTAAAATTAGGAAAAGAATAGGAAAATATGAAAATAAGAAAGATGATAATATTTAAATAAGCTTAATTATAACATATAAAATATTTGTAGCTTTTTATGTATTATATCATGAAACAATTACAATTTGGCAGTAGTAGAAACAACTTCTGTATAATTGCTAAAATCCATGAACAAAATTCATGGTTGTTTTGTAATTTCTTGCCTACCTCCTTACTGAATATTACATTTGGGTTTTTCTTATGGCTACCCCTTAAACTTAAATCACTTTCTTCCATCCTGATTCTTATCTTGGAGCATCCTAAATGTGCAAATTGGCATTTACTTCTTTTCCATCACTGTATATTCTCAGTTTCCTTCATTTAAAACATTGCCTTAAGATAACCTCCTTTAGGAAGTTCTTGCTGAATAATCTTTGTCCAAGCTATCAGTAGAACTGTTTCTGTTTTTTAATATGTTGGCTCTCCACATATAAAAGTGTGTCTCCCCCACTGATTTTTCACCAAGTAGTATGTATTAATATTGTTTTAAAAAATGTTTTCTCTCTACTTAAAGCCAACAAGTCTAAACCGAGGTTGGTTTGTTCCACCATTTGGAGGAAACCCCTGGTGGGTGTACCTTGCAGCTGCTATACCTGCTTTGTTGGTCACCATTCTCATTTTCATGGACCAGCAAATCACAGCTGTGATTGTAAACAGGAAAGAACATAAACTCAAGGTAAATCTTCATAATAATGGTTATCACTGCCTTTACTTTCTTCTTTGGTGCTTGAAAATATTAAATGCTTCAAAAGCAAGATAGGTTTATGGGAATTACAGCTCATGTTCTTTAAGACTTCGCAGAGTCATAGATCACCCTGTGTGGACACATCTTCTCAATATAATACTTTTGGAAGACCTCATTTAAACCTGAAAAAGTTGTTTCAAATCATATTTTTTTCACCATCTGAGAGGGCAATATAAACTGTTTACCACTCAGCCACTGTTATCCTTCATCTGATTTTAATATGTTAACTGTCCTTAATGAAGACAAAGACAAATGCTTTCTCTGAAACTATTGAGATAAACTATTGAGATAAAAATATGAGTTTTCTTCTTTAACCTGTTGACTTGGTGAGTTATATTAATAGATTTTATACTGTTGAACCAACCTTGAAACCTGGCAGATATATAGTTTCTTTCTTACACACAATTGAACTTGGTTTGTTAATATATATATTATAATATGTAATATAATATATATATTGCTTATATATGTATATATATGTGTGTGTGTGTGTATATATAGGATTTTTGCATCTCTGGTTAAGAGTGACATTGGCCTGCATTTTTCCTTTCTCATACTGTCTCTGTCTGGTTTTGGTATTGGAAATATACTATCCTTATAAGATGAGCTGGAGAGTATTTCTGCTTCTATTCCACTCCCATCCCATTCTCTGAAATAGAATATATTAGTCTCTTTATTATGTATAACATGTCAATTATCTTTTCTTTGAATGATCAGACAAGTTGTTAAACTACCTGGGCCAGGTGGTTTCTGTATGGAACTGTAAAACTGATGATCAAAATGTTTTAATGTCTATGAGACATTCAGAATTTCTATTTTTCAATTTTAGTAACTTATACTTTTCTAGATTTTCCCTTTTTTCTTCTATTTTAAAATTTATTGCAATGTTGTTTATAATATTATAACTTGTCATTTTTGTAATCTGAATCTGTTATTTTTCCCTTTAAAATCTTAATATTATTGATTTGTGCTTCTTATTTTTCTTGATCAATCTAGCCTGAGGTTTGTTAATTTTATTAGTCTTCTTTCAAGGAAGCAATTTTTTACTATAGTGATTTTCTATACTATGTCTTTGTTTTTTGCTAATATTTGCTTTGTTTTAAAGCCATGTTATTAAGTACATCTACATTTATAGTTTATCTTTTTAGTGAATTGAATTTTTATGTGACTCTCTTTGTTTCTAGTAATGCTTTTTGCCTTAAAGATTATTTTGTACTAATAAATCTGTGGTGCCTTATGTGTATTCATTTTGTTATTTTCAGTATACCTTGTATCTTGTGTCTGTTTGTAGATAACCCATGGTTGGACTTTAAAAAAAATCCATTTTTACAATCTTTACTTTTTTTTTTTTTTTTTTTTTTTTTTTTTTGCGGTACGCGGGCCTCTCACTGTTGTGGCCTCTCCCGTTGCGGAGCACAGGCTCCGGATGCGCAGGCTCAGCGGCCATGGCTCATGGGCCCAGCCACCCCGTGGCATGTGGGATCTTCCCGGACCAGGGCACGAACCCGCGTCGCCTGCATCGGCAGGTGGACTCTCAACCACTGCGCCACCAGGGAAGCCCCTACAATCTTTGCTTTTAAATGTAGTATTTAATCCATTAAAATTGATGGTGATGAGTGATAGATTCGGATTCATCTTTAGCACATTATTTTTGCTTTCTGTTTGTATAACTTTATGTTCTTTCTTTTTTATTTTCCTTTTTTGTCCTCTTTTAGGTTGGTACAGTTTTGTTTTTCCTATTTTCTGCTTTCTACATATTTTTCTGTTAGGGTGGAAGTTATATACTTTACCTTTTAGTGATTATGTTGCATATTTTAATATGCATTTTTAAGTTCCAAAGTTAGTATTTTTACCCTTCTCCTGAATCATGCTAAGAGCTAAGGAATGCTTAAAGTTTGATATTCCTTCCCATATCATATTCTGTTAATACCCAGAGTTTATTGCTACCTGAATTTTAAAATCCAATTAATTAGACATGGTCAATATTTTTAGAATTACAAACAAGTTTTCTTTTTTTTTGCACTTCAGACCTTCCTTTTCGGAATATTTTTCATTAGACTGAATTATTTCCCTTAAACAGTACTAGTTTACCAGACTTTTGAAATTTTCTCCTGTGAGCGTCTTTGGGAGGTAAACTCTCTCATTTATGTTTGCCTGAAAATGTTTCTCTCACCCTCATTCTTGAAAGGTGGTTTCTCTGGATGTATAATTTAGGTTGAAAGCTATTTTTTTCCAGCATTTAGAATCTATTTTCAATTATTTTTGACTTCCATAAAAGTGAACTGTCAGTATAATTCTCATTGCTTTGTAAGTGATCATTCTTTTCTTTTGGATGCTATAGCATTTTCTTTTTGTCTTTATTTTGGAGTTTTATTATAACTTGTGTAAGCACAGATTTCTTTTTATTATTATTGGATTACTGGGCTTCCTGAATCTTCCTGTCTTTTATCAATTATGGAATTTTGTAATTCTTTGACTCTTTCAATCTCTAATACATCCTTCTGGAATTACAAGTAGAATTTTCTTGTACATCCCCATCTTGTGCCCCAATTCTACTAAACTGTTTTGTTTTGTTTTCACATTTACTATCTTCAGTATCTGTGCTATATTTTGGATAATTTCTTCAGACCTTTCTACTAATTCTTTCTTCTGTTGGTTCTATTTTACTACCAAACCACTCCATTGAATTTTTCCTTTCAAGAATTGTAAATTTTTTTATATTTAGAAGTTCTGTTTTGTTCTTTTCCAAATCTTCTGGTTCAGTTTTGATAGTCCCCTTCTTTATTATTCTTCCATTTACTATTATATATATATTTGCTGTCTTTGTGAGTTTGATTCTGAACTTTGTTTTCTCAGCTCTTACCCGTAGTGTCTTTCTTCCTCATGTATTTAGTGCTTTTCTTTAAAAAAAAAAAAAATGTGAGCTAATAATCTTCCTATGAAAGGCTTCAGAGCCTTCCAGAGATTTTATTTGCTTCTGAGAGATATAGGAGAGTCCAGCCAACCTGGGAACACTTTTTTAAAAATTTATTCCCATGAAAAAATCTTTTATTATGGAAAAGTTGTAAACATACACAAAAGAAGACAGAATAGTATAACTCAGTATTTATCACCCAACTCTAACAATTAACAACTCCTGTCCAATCTTGTATCATTTAAATTTCCATGATCTTATCCCCTTCCTATAATACTTTGAAGTAAGTGTAGACAGCATTCCATATTATCCATAAATTTTGGACTATGTATTTCTAAAGATAAGATCTCTTTTGAAAAGCATGACCACAATACCATTATCAGTCTAAAAAAAGTTAACAAAATTCCTTAATATCATCAAAAATCCAGTCAATATTTTTTTTTTTTTTTTTTTTTTTTTGCGGTACGCGGGCCTCTCACTGTTGTGGCCTCTCCCGTTGCGGAGCACAGGCTCCGGACGCGCAGGCTCAGCGTCCATGGCT
>NC_041220.1:62862664-62867749 GCF_002837175.3 Physeter macrocephalus
GCGCAGGCTCAGCGTCCATGGCTCACGGGCCCAGCCGCTCCGCGGCATGTGGGATCTTCCCGGACCGGGGCACGAACCCGTATCCCCTGCATCGGCAGGCGGACTCTCAACCACTGCGCCACCAGGGAAGCCCCAGTCAATATTTAAATTTGCAAACGTGTCATACATACATTAAACTTTAAAAACATAATTTATTTGTTTAATTCAGGATCCAAATAAAGTTCAAACATTATCTTAAGTCTTTCATAAACTTTTATTTATTATTTTATTTATTTATCTTTGGCTGCATTGGGTCTTTGTTGCTGCGCACGGGCTTTCTCTAGTTGTGGCGAGCTGGGGCTACTCTTCATTGCGGCACACGGGCTTCTCATTGCGGTGGCTTCTTTCGTTGCGGAGCACGGGCTCTAGGCATGTGGACTTCAGTAGTTGTGGCTCGTGGGCTCTAGAGTGCAGGCTCAGTAGTTGTGGCACACGGGCTTATTTGCTCTGTGGCATGTGGGATCTTCCCGGCCCAGGGATTGAACCTGAGTCCCCTGCACTGGCAGGTGGATTCTTAACCACCGTGCCACCAGGGAAGCCCCTAAGTCTTTCATAAACTTTCAGTCCATAGATTCTCCCCTCCATCAATCTGTTTTTTTCCCTTGTAATTTATTTGTTAAAGATAACCAGGTTGTTTGTTTTTCTGTTTACCTTTTGCTGTGTAACAAGCCTCCTGAAAACTTAACAACTTAAAACAACAATTTGTTATTATTTCTCATGTTTCTTTGGGTTGACAGGGTTCAGATGGATACTTCTTGCTTGAGGTCTCTCCTGCAGTTGCAGTTAGATAGTGGCCAGGGCTGATGTCATCTGAAGGGTTGACCGGGCTGATTGTCCAAGGTGGTTTCTTCACTCACTCACTCACATGTCTCACATACCTTGATATTCCTTGGTGTGTGTCTCTCTCTCTCCCCCTCTCTCTCCCTCTCCCCTGTTCCTTCTCCCTCTCCCTTTCCCCCTCCCTCTCTCTCTCCCCCCTCCCCCTCTCACCACATGACATCTCTTTCTCCAGGGTGTTTCCATGTGGTGTAGGCTTCTCACAGCATGGCAGTGGGTTATTTGCACTTACTACGTGGCAGCTGACTTCCAAGAATTAAGAAGTGAAAAATTAGGCCCTATCATGGTTACACCTGCAACTGGCACAGTTTTACTTCATTACTTTACCAGAGTCAGCTGGTCAAAATAGTCATAGGACCATCCTCCATTCAAGGAGATAAGGAAGGACTCCACTGTTTGATGGAGGAGTGGCAATTTTACATTGTAGGAAAATATGTGGGACAGGAGATATTTTCCCAGCCATTTTTGGAAAGTAAAATCTGCCACATCTGTACTGAAGAATTTGCAGTAGTCTTGATTGCTTCCCTAGAAGCTTGATGAAATATAGTTTCGATATTTTATGTCTATATCTATGCAGTTTTTTGGAGTGTGGTGGCAAGACTAATTCATAGAAGGCTAGGACTACTTCACACTACATTTTTAGCTTAAGGTTTTTCAGAATGCAGAGGTAATGTGAAGTCCAGCCCCAAACTCAGTTGTAGGTTTATGGTTAGAAATATCTTTGGAGAATCTTTTTCTTTTTTAATGGCATTACATCTAGTGGCAAGGCCAAGAGAGGCGTGTATCCCCACTGTCTCTCTCTGTAGGGTGTTTTTCCCCCCTAGTTTACCAAATGGGTGTGCTGTGTTTAGAGTATCCTAGTTTTATTTCAGGGGGTGTCTCCCATCTATGCCCTTTCCCCCATATCCCTAGGATTGGTGTCCTGTCCCTAGAGTTCAGATGGTCATTCTACCCCATGCCTTACCCCGCCAAAGATTGGCATAGTCTTGCTGGGCAGGCCCAGGCCTCAAGGGTTTACTGACATTGTAGATTTACTCTTTCTTGTTGCCATTATTTTTTGTTTCCAGTTATTTTGCTTACTTTCTGGCAGATAAACCATGATTTCTGTAAGATATTTTCTGTATTTTGTTGAGCATTTTTAGATGTTCTATACTGGGAGGAATTCAGTGTTGACTTACTTTTTAAAGGCTGGAAATAGATGTTGACTAATATATTTTATTCTGAAAAAATTTGGAAGCATATTCTTACTTTTGATGTATAGTTAGTCAGATTTGTTATATGTCCTTGAAGGCAAATGCCTATTCTTTTTGCTCATTAAGTTTTCTTACTAATAAAATTCATAATTTTGAATTTAGCAAATTTGGGGTTGATAAAATATTGAAATTTTATCCTACTCCCTATAGAAAACATTAGAAAATCAAGACATTAGGATTTACCTCTTAAAATAGGAGTTGAATAAATAAGAAATGTTTTCATCACTGTTGGAATTGCTTATTTGAAATCATTCCTTTGAATGACAGTAGTTATAGAACAAGTGCCAGTGTTTTGACACAAATCTAAAGATACCAGTGGGGATATCATCATGAATTGAAGGCTTTTCACACTGGATATTGTTTTGTTCAAATAATTTTGTTTTTCGTTAGGAAAAGAGGCTGTGGAATGTGAAAATTGGAGAGTCTATCTAAAATTATTAAGGGCCCTGACTACTATGAAATTGATTCAAAAGAGAAACCTGACACAGTGAGAGAGATGGAGGCATTGTGATACTAAAAGCAGCATGTTTTGGGGTGGCATTGGCTTTGGCTCTGTGTCAGATGGCCCTGGCTGGCTGATTGCTCTGTTTGGGATGGGAACCACCTTTCCACTCTGCTGAGTTATAGAATCTGTACTGAGATCTGTACTGATGAGGAACGCCAAGGCACTTGGCTTTTTTTGGTCATCATTTTGGTTAGTTATGTCCCACATTATCCCTGCAGAGCACTCAAAAGCAAACCAGGGCTTCCCTCTTGGCGCAGTGGTTGAGAGTCCGCCTGCCGATGCAGGGGACACGGGTTCGTGCCCCGGTCCGGGAGGATCCCACGTGCCGCAGAGCGGCTGGGGCCGTGAGCCATGGCCGCTGAACCTGCGCGTCCGGAGCCTGTGCTCCGCAACGGGAGAGGCCACAACAGTAAGAGGCCCGCATACTGCAAAAAAAAAAAAAAAAAAAAAAACCAGGTTCAGCAAGGTCATGACTTCTCCAAGGTCTTTCCCTGAGTCATTGCAGAGGCAGGAAGAGAGTGTGAGCTTCAGACTTCAAAGCCAGGGATACTTCTCACAAGGGAAGTGATTTTAAGTGTTAAAGATAGGGCGCAGGAGGGAAAAATTGCTTGGAATCGGTATCCAGAAATAGATATTAGGTCGTTGTAGCAATAAATTTTCTCTGATAAACTCTATGGTAAAACACTTAATTTGAGTGTGTTTTCTTGGATAACTCCAAAATGTGCCCTGTTTTAATTTTTCCTTTCCATTTCTGCTGTGATACCTTAGATTCAGTCCTTTTATCTCATGTCTAGACTGTTGTAATGGTTTAATCATGAGTTATCAATAATAACCAGTCTCCCTTGCTTCATTCCAAAAGCTGGAATATTTTTTTAAAGAATTTTTTTGCTATGTCAGTCCTGTAGTTCTTAAACTTTTATACCTTGGCCCTCTAAACCTTCTCCTCTTGAAGAATGTCCATTTGCCCTAGCTTGGAATTGAAGTCTCTTTGCGATATGATCTCACCCCAAATTTAAAATGATTCTTTCCACATACTATACAATGCCCTGGTCAAATGAATTGTTGTTTTTTCTTCACCTCACAGTTTCTTCTGCTGGTTATTCCAACTCTCCTCTCCACTCCTCAATGATTACCACCTATGAGAATCATCCCCATCCTTTAAGATCGTCCAAATATAAAAACTTGTCAGCGTAGCCTTCACTTATAATGTAGTTTCTATTGCTGTTGTTTTTGCTCTTACTTACTGTATTACTCTGTGGCACTGGTCACATAATGTCTTGCATAGTAGTTCTTTTGTGTAATTACCTTATCTTCTTTTCTGAGCCAAACGTTTTCAAGGCAAGGACCATGTTTTAGTCCTCTTTCCAGCTCTCGTGTGGCCCATCACAATGATTTCCATAAGGTAGACTTAGTAAATACATCTTGAAGAATTTTGTTTTCTGTGGCCACACGGTTCTTGGAGCTGTTGCACCGTATGAGGTGGGTGATAACCGAAGAACCTGCCTGCCCATCTCCAGTTCTCATAGTGAGTGCTTATATTAGTCAAAGCCCTGTTTAGATGGCATAGCTGTGGGAAGATTTTGTGGGTTCACACTAGACGTAGTTAAACACTCTGTACTCTTGGGTGTCTTTCTCAAACCTCTTTGAATCTCTGTTTAAAATACATTATAATTTGTGTTCAAATCTGTGTCCCCTCCCTTGGTGGGAGAAACTGTGTCCTGGTTCTCAGTGTCCCCATAAACCAGCTTGTTCTCTGAATCATGGGTGCTCCTAGCACGAATGTTTATTCTGTGTCTGTGCGTGTATGTGTACTGCTCCTGACTCCTTTGTTACCACCTATTTATCAGATGTAAACTGTGAGGCTAACCTTTGTCTCTCATAGATTTTGATTTCTGTGGATTTATTCCTGAATGACCTTTGTTCTGTATTAACAAATCATATACAATATCAAAAGGAGGTAAAGTTTCACTTCCTATCCTTGTACTTAAAATAATCTCCAGTTTCAGAAAGTAGGACATTTTTGGGTTTATATCCATGAAGGACAAGGACTTTTATAAACTGTAAAGGACATACTTAACCTTTTGAGCGCTTACTAAATCCTTGCTCTGTATGGAACACTTGTGTTAGATGTTGAAGATAAAAATTGTTCTAAGTTATGGTCTCTGCCCTGAAGGAGTTTAGTGGATTTCCCCTATTCACCACTCATATCCACCCCTAGGTTGAAAATGACCTTGCCTTCCTTGTGCTTTGTATCTTTCACATACAATAAATTATTTGCTTCCACACCTTGCTTCAACTAATAACCTGTAAACCTCTTAAGGGCAGGTATTCTTTCTTATTGTTTTTTTTTTCGTTTTTTTGCGGTACGCGGGCCTCTCACTGTTGTGGCCTCTCCCGTTGCGGAGCACAGGCTCCGGACGTGCAGGCTCAGCGGCCATGGCTCACGGGCCC
>NC_041220.1:62867862-62920075 GCF_002837175.3 Physeter macrocephalus
CGTGTCCCCTGCATCGGCAGGCGGACTCTCAACCACTGCGCCACCAGGGAAGCCCTTTCTTATTGTTTTATCTAACACAAGGCCTAGCATAGGTGTTCAATGAATGTTTATTTAAAAAATAGTTTTCCAAGCAAAGATAGGAGCAGATGCAAAGGCCCTGGGTGGGAAGCTTGGTGTATTCAGGAACAGATAACAGGTCAGTGTAACTGGAACCTTGGGGAATCAGTGATTCAGAATAAGGTCAGTGAGAGTGGGATCAGATCACCATAAAACAAAGGCTCTCAACTTCAGCATTATTATCGTTTTGCATAATTCTTTGTTGGTCATGACCATCCTGTGTATTGTAGGCTATTTAGCAGCATCTCTTGGCCTCTACTTACTAGATGCTAGTCGCACCCTTTCCCGCCAAGTTGTTACAACCAAAAATGTCTCCAGACATTGCCACGTGTCCCCTGGTGCGCAAAATAGTTCTGGGGAGAAAAACCAATGTAGAACCTTAAGGATAATTTTACACTGCTTAGGTTTTATTCTAAGTGAAACAAGAAGCCACTGAAGGATTTGGGGCAGGGAAAGCAATGAGGAGAGTGGGTTGTCAGGGACAAGAATAAAGCAGGGGCTTCTGAGGCCAGAGCAGCATCAAGAGCTGAGGGTTGCTGAGTGGATGTGAAGGAAGCCTCGGAGTTTGAGCTGGACCTTGAAGGGACGTGATGGATTTAAACAGATGTCAAGACGCAGAAACAGTGCCAGTTTGAAGAGTGGCACATAATGTGCAGGGCATGTTTAGGGAATGGTATCGTTTCAGGAATCCGTGAGGGCCCCCATCACAGACTCAGATGCGGGAGACTCAGCGTGGGAAGCCAGGCTCGTGGGACCTGCTCCGTCCTCCTTGGGCTGCTTATCTCGCACTGGCCTCCCCTGCTTCCTCAGCATGCCAGCCTGGAGGGATGGCATCAGAACTGTACTTTAGACCCTCACTCTGGCAGCAGTAAGGACGGATGGGAGAGGTACAGGAGAGGAGGAGGATGGAGGGAGTGGTCAGGAGGCTGCTGTGCAACCCAGGAGAGAGATGATTAGAATCTGAAGAGGGCAAGAGGCAGGAGGGGGGAGGAGCAAAAGGTGTCACATGGCATTTTAGAAAAAAATGCTGTTTTCTATATTTCGTACAGTATTATTTCCATTAAAAAGTGCCAAATATTTGAATATTATTTTCCTTCCATTCAAATCTAGTTATTCAGACACCTGTAGCTAAAAGAGATACCTTAGAAGTGGCTCATTTTCATACACATAGGTTTGTTTTGCAGGAACAACTTCTCTAACATAACCATTTGCGTTCTGGGGTCTTTATGGCAATGGTTGGGGCACCGTGAATTTTTGAGCATAGCTTTTATCATTTTGTTCAACAGACATATCTCCGGTGTTTACTGTGTGTAGGACACCATACTAGACATTGTAAACCTTAAGCATTGAAATTAGGCAAAATAAATTCGTTGCTTTTCCCTCTTTGGACTCAGACCCCTTAAAATCTCTCCCATCTGTCCTTTGTGTTTCCCCACTACTGTTCCTTTATTTTGAACTGCATCATCTCAAGCCTGGATTATGGCAGTGTTGTCATGCTTGTCATCTCTGCCTTCAGTCCTGACCTCTTCCAACACGTCTTCTACAATCCAACAGAGCCCTCCTTCTAAACACAAATCTGATCACATCACTTGCCTGCTTAAAACCCTTCAGTAGCTTCCCATCGCTCTTATGATAGAAAGAATTCCAAAGCCTTCAACAAAACATCAAAGTTCTTAACTTCTTTAGCCTTATTTTCCACCTTTCCCATTTCCTCCTAAGCACCAACTCTATTTAATTTTCTCAAAATGGTAGCTCATTTGCCTGTTATTTTCCCCTGCATCTCCATATCTTGTCTCCCAGCTGGTTATGGCTTACGTTTTAGGACTCAGCATAGATACCACCTCCTATGCAAACTATCCTTGACTTTGGGCTGAGTTGAGTGCCCCTCCTGGGTGCTCACCCCTGCTGTAGACCTTTAACACTGTGGTACTGAGAATGCCTATTGATTTGTCCAGCTCTACTACTACTCTGTAAGCAACTTGAGGGCAAGGACTGTGTCATTCGCTATAATTTTATTTCTAGGATCTAGCAGAGTGCCATTGAACAGATGAATTAACATGCATTCATTTATCCAATGAACATTTATCTAGTGTCCACTCAGTAGTGGGCACAGTGCCATGTGCTAGAGTTTCAGTGGTGGACAGAAACGCACATGGTTCCTTCCTCATGGAGCTTCTGGCCCCTGAGGGAGAGAGGCATCATCCAATAATCATGCAAAATGTGACATTGCAAATGTGTCTGGTACCGCGAAAGACAAGTGATGGTCCTTTAAGAGTCTCTAAGAGAGGGTTTGACCTAGTCCCAAGGTGCTGGGAGTTCCAAGGTGGTGGCACTTAACACTGAGATCTCACACAACAGTAGGATTAGCTGAGTGAGACTGGGTGGAAAGAGGAACACAGGATGGCACAGGAATCACTGTATATGAACAGGCTTTATAAGAGGCGGTAACCTGGCAAGAATGAATGGCCAAAATAATCCAGTGTGGCTGCAGTGAGAGAGGGAGGGTTGAGTCTGGAGAGGGAGCTCTGCAGAGGCAAATCAGGCAGGACCTTCAGGTCAAGTTGATAATTTTCCCTTCCTTTTAAGAGCATCAAGTAGTCTCAGCGTGGTTGAGGGAAAGGAAGACTTTTTGAAGGGAGTGATGTCGAGAGGCAGAGTAATTATGTGTCTGTAATTATTTTGTCCCAGAACTTTTATTTATTCTGGTAGTTTTGCGGGTACCTTTGTATTCTACTTTCTAAAATCCTCATTCCACCTTCTTTGGTATTATGCAGCCCCTTTTTGCTCCAGTCTCCAGGATTTCTAGCTCAAACTTGTTCTACTTGAAATAGTTTAAGAAAGCATGAAGGTGGCTCGGGGTAACATGCATGACTTTGCTGCAGTCAGTCTTCTTTTGACCCGTTGATCTGGCCAGTGTGCATATCCTTAGGTTATTACAGTTTCCTTGGTGACAAGATTTGGGGATCCTGCCCATTGATTACTATGTTGGTACCTCTAATATGGTCTTGAGTGATTTAGTCTAAATAAGGCTCGAAACTATGTGGTATTTCCAGATGTTGTTCACCTCCCCTCTTCCCCCTCCAAAAGGTTCACATTTCTACCGATTAACAAATAAGTTTTAATTTTTTGTGTAGCTAATTAAGAGTTTATAGTTGCCACTCAAGAATGTATACATGCTATTTGTCATTCACTTTTTAATTAATTGAGCATTGACTATGCATCATGTACTCTGCTTAGGTATTCAGGATACAGTCTAGCTCCTCATGTTACTTAAAGTCTGATATCAAAGACAGATAAACACATCTACAATTTCAAAACAGTGTGATGAGTGCTGTGATAGAGGAAAGTGTAAAGTGATAGACGGGGGAACATAAAGGAGGATATCTAACCTAACTAAACTCACCTACCTCACCTGGGCTGAGGAAGGAAAAACTACCAGAAAAAAAGAAAAAGAAGAAGGCTGATTTAAGTCTTAGGATGAGTAGGACTGGGCCAAGGAAAAGAGGTTATTCCAGGGAGGGATGCTATATGGGCAAAGACACAAAAGGCATTAGTGAGTAAGACATATTCAAGGAATTGCATATGGTTGAAAGTGGCTGTGATATAAGATCCAAGTAGGGCAGAGGTCAAAGGTGAGGCTGCACATGTAAACAGAGGCCAGGTCATGAATGGCCAACACATCCACAGGCAGGAGTGAGCAAATCCTGTATGCTCCACCTGAAGGAATAGCCAGAATCCACCCACTTCTTGCTATGTTCACTGGTACCACCCTGGTTCTAACCATGACAGTCTCTTGCATGGATCATGGCACCAGCCTCCTAACTGGTTACTGTTTTCTTCAGTCTGTTCCTAACACAGCAGCCATGGTGTTTAGAACATAAGCAGATCATCTCATTCTTCCCTTTAAAACCCTACAGTGGCTTCCGACGGTACTCGGAAGTCCAACTTCTCATAGTTATCTTTAGTGCTTACTACTGTTTTAGATACTGTATAGTTTACTCATTTATGTTGTTTATTGTTGTCTCTGTCAGTAGAATGTAAACTCCATGAGCTCAGGAATTTTTGTCTGTTTTATTTGCAAATATGTCACTAACATCCAAGCCTGTGCTGGTTACTAGGTTGGCAGTCAGAATTTGTTGAAAGAATGAATGACTGAGACCCCACATGTAGCATGATATTCACCTCATTAGTCACTATGGAACAAGTTATTTCAGTTCATCCTCACCTTGGCCCCTTTTCCGCTGCCTTAACCCACTCCCAATTCAAACCCTTATGCTTTCAAACCATTTGTATTGCAGTGAACTGGTTTTATGAATATGTATCAATCTATTGGTCTCTCAAGGAGATTTTCATTCTTAGCCAAACCTGGACTAAGTAAAAATATGCTTTTCTTTCTTGTGTCAGCTGTGATGAGTTCTCTAAGAACATGATTAGACCCGTGTGTGCAAGCCAGGGGTGAAATCCTGGCATTTCAGTGAGAAGAGAGCAGTGTTCTGAGTAACTGTAACAGGATCTGAATGATAACACTCACCGGGCTCCTAGTGTAAAGACCATTCTCATTTTTTAAAGCCAACCTCTCTGTTTCCTCAGATTGGTCATACTAAGCCTCTTGGCGCTGCTGCTTCCATGCTGTGAAAATGGACTGCTCTATTTTCTCAGGCTCCATAGGGGTATTAGGTATTTGATTTCTTCATAAATAGAACAGAGAAATATAACCAGAGAATAACACTGTGGACACACTTAACAATATTTATTTAGTGAGTAAAAGAGCTAGACCTTTTGTTACATTGTCTGCTCTTCCGGTCAGTAAATGTTATTGTGACTATCTGGCAATGTTTGAAATCAGCCTATTCTTATTAAGGGAGTACAATTACCTTAATTATAATGTTTCATATGTTGTTAAACAATTATTTTCATATACTATTAAGGGTGAGAAATGGTCTTCTATGTACTTTTTTGTCTTTATTTTTTTTAATTGAAGTGTAGTTGATTTACAATGTGTTAGTTTCAGGTGTACAGCAGAGTGATTCAGTTTTTTATAATTTATATGTATTTTTTTATATATGCTTGTATATGTATTTTTATTTATATATCTATAAATCTATTCTTTTTCAGATTCTTTTCCATTATAGGTTATTATAAGATACTGAATATAGTTCCCTGTGCTATACAATAGGCCTTTGTTGGTTCTCTATTTTATATGTAGTAGCATGTATATGTTAATCCCAAACTCCTAATTCCCCACCCACCTTTGCCCTTTGGTAACCATAAATTTGTTTTCTATATCTGTGAGTCCATTTCTGTTTTGTAAATGAGTTCATTGGTATCATTTTTTTAGATTTCACATATAAGTGTTAAGGTTGCTTTTCTTAAGGTTGCTTTCACATCATTAGTCTACATGTGCTGAATACTGTCTGGGTGAACAGCATATTGCTAGTCAAGCAGAGAAGGCATCATGCCTGTTTTTAAGGTACCTATCCTGTTTATGTTAAAAACAACCAGTATTACTATTGCTACTGTCACGATTTATTGAGCTTCTACTCTGTAACTATCACTGCCATTTAAGTTCCTACAAGGTGATTTGCCTCAATTACTTCATTGAAAGATGTCAGTAACTCTTCAAGGTAGTTCTATATCTCCATTGTTCCAATTATGTAATTGGATGCAGAGACGATAATTAACAATAAGCAAATAATAAGCTGTGACTTAAATCAAGCTAGAGGAGGTGTGTCATGTGGCAGCTTTGCGTTGAATTGTTAAGGGGATAGTATGAGGAAGATGAAGTCTCATTCAAGGACTTCATCTTCTGGTAGATATGTGTATCAAGCAAAGCGAATTGGTTTCTTAGGGTAATCTTAACTGCCATCTGGAAATATGACTAGATAGCAGTATGAGTGCTTTCTTCACATGGTTTTGTTACCTCTTGCTACAGAAAGGAGCTGGATATCACCTGGATCTCTTTTGGGTGGCCATCCTCATGGTGGTGTGCTCCTTCATGGCCCTTCCGTGGTACGTGGCTGCTACTGTCATCTCCATTGCTCACATCGACAGTTTGAAGATGGAGACAGAGACTTCTGCACCTGGAGAACAACCAAAATTCCTAGGAGTGAGGTATGTTACGTCAGAGAAAAATGGCTGTATAAGACATAACCATGCTCACATCTGTGTGTCAGTCAGAAAGAAACGGACAAATGTGGAGGAGAAAGGGCTGGTGATGAATAATTAATTCCTGTACTTGATGTTCTAGAAAGGACTAAATTTTCATTCAAAAGAGTCTTCCATAATTTCTTGAGTTCACTTTTTATCTTACATACATTTCCTTTGATTAACAGCAGACTAAATTATGCAGAGTAAAAACGTAGACAGGTCATTCATTTTCTTCAACATGCAGGTCATTTTAGTGCTGTGGTACATACTCTATCACAATCATATATATATAGCCAGACCCTTTAATTTTTCGGCTCTATTGAGACTCCCTAAAACTCTTGAGTCTGCTTATGATTCTCAAGATGCGATGAAAGGAGGGAATTCCCTGGCAGTTCAGTGGTTACGACTCGGCCTTTTCACTACCAGGGCCCCGGGTTCGACCCCCGGTCAGGGAACTAAGATCCTCAAGCCGCGCGGCCAAAAAAAGATTCTGTGAAAGGAGAGGAATTCTTATTTTCCACTTCATTTTCTGTCCCATAAGCACTGAGAAACCTTGACCTCCAGCAGTTAAATCTGGGTAGCCATGAAGAGCTCTTATGAGACCTTTATACTTTATTGCGTATTTTGCAGCGGACTCTGCTCCTAAGAGCTTGGGTGAATAGCTCACATGACAGCCATCATTTCCCACGCCACAACAGTGGGTGATTTTTCTTGGGGGGAGGGGGTGTTGTATGGGAATCGTATTTGTTAAAAAGTACTTTTGTTGTTGTAGATTTGGAAATGAGACTGATGGGATTTACTGCACTTAGGAAATTTCCCTGATCTGTTTGTTAATTAGAATGTGGGACGATGTAATAACTATCTCCTATGAAGGAAGGTGTAATTACACAGCAGTACAAGTTGTTTAAAAAATAAGGGCTTCTAGTAGGCCAGTAATTGATGGAACCAGAGCAAGTGATTTTTCTCTCCTGATTCTAAAAGGACAAAGGATTTAGCAGAATCACTTTTTTCTTGATGAATTCAAGTCACATACTGCAAGAGTTTTAAGAGAATTTTGTAGTTCTGTTAAGTTGTATGCTGTCCTTGAGGTATTAATTACATGTGATATCTGCACCTTTGCTGTCTTAGCCAAACAGTGATTCCGTCAATGTATCGTATTTTCTGAAGGTGAAAAGACAAGAGCATGTTTATGAAAACAAAAGGGAGATTGGTAATCTTTTGATTTGGTTTCAGGGAACAAAGAGTCACTGGAACCCTTGTGTTTATTCTGACTGGTCTGTCAGTCTTTATGGCTCCCATCTTGAAGGTAAATATGTGAAATACTCACTTCTTCCTCCTTCTCAGAACACTGACAGATAATTGGATATGTGAACAGTAGAATTTCTTAAGAAATATCTGCCAGATTGTTATCGCATCCATAACACACTGAATGAAGCAGGAGTCAGGTAGAATGAAGACTTTAAAAACTTTTACCTTGATTTCCTTCTCACTCTTTCTCTTATTATTTTTTTTTGCAGTTATTTGGTTGAACCATATTAAATTACCACTATTCAATTTTTTTGACCTATGCATATGGCAGTTTCATACAGTGCAATCTAGCTAACTGATCTCCACTCCCCATGACATTTTTCACTCTCCTAGTCTCCCTACATCCTTTCATCCCATCACTTCCCATTTACTTGTCCCTAAATCCTACCCTCCCTTCCCACATTAGACTCCTGGATAACACGAATGACTCACGATGATCATTTTGTAATTGTTCTCTTATTATTAATTATTGCTGACTGTGTTTCTGTATTCTTTGAATCAGAAGGCCTCATATCCACAAAGAAAGAATGGAATAAAATTACTGATTTATAACTAGAAAACTTTAGAAATGAACTTCTGAAGAAGAAAAATGATAGATTATTTAGAAAGGTAGGAGTCAATATATAGGTTTGATTGATGGGGTGAATATTTAATAGATAAATATAAACTATATATGAAAGCATATTTAGAAGCAGAGATAGTACTTAAAAAGATTAATATATATCTGTCATTGAAGCTTCCAGTTTTCTTTTGTGACACAAATATTCTTTTTTTATTGCATAACAAAACTAGCCAATTATTGATGATTTGTATCTTATGCTTTGCATCGCAGTACCAAGCATGAATATCACCTATAGACCCAAGAGCTATCAACAATCCCACTGTTAGCAATATCCTTCCAAATTTTTCTCTAAAAATTTTTGTGTATCTTTAAACAATTTTAATTTTTCAAAAGGTTTTTTGAATGCTTATTTAATTACACAAGTAATAGAGCAGTACATTCTTGGAAAGAATTCAAAGAATGCAGAAGTACAGTGAAAGGCAAAAGCTCTTCATTTCTTTCCCATTAACATATTTATATGTCAGTTGCCAATCAGATGAATTTGTGGAAAATAGAACTGTAATTTCTTAACTTATAGCTAGGACTGACTCTGCCTTCAGAGTATTTAGATTACTGCATACATTATGCACAGAATACTTTGTAAACAGTTAAAAGATTTAAATATTCATCTTTTGTCACTGGTTTCTACAGTGTCAATTAGCTGGTTTAATTTCTGACTGGAATCATGAAGGAATATGTATCTCATGTAATATGTGGGGAAGTAAAACTGAAAGTAATTGCAAGGAGTTCATTTCTGGTTATATACAGAGGACCTTAAGAAAGGACAGATCTTATGTTCTGTGAGGACGGAGGGAAATCTGTTGTCAGCTTTGCCAGTGCAGAGCGCATTGGGGGGGAGGTTTGAGTTGTTGTGAGTTTCACAGCATCAAATCCACTGCCAAAGTGCTCTGTGTTCCTCTATTGCCCCGTAGACGCCAGCACATCAGCTGGTGGAAAAGTCTAATGACAGCTTTTTACCGCATAGGCAATGGGACCTCATCTGGACAGATCAACTTGTAGAGATCATTGTAGGTAATTATGACCTCACATTGTGGGAGGCTCTCCTAGGAAGGAATTTGCCCCTGGGACCCCTGAAGGTGGATTCACACGACACAACTGCCAAGTCTCTTTTATAGAGTCTCTTAGTGCTTAAGCCACTAGTAAGAGATAAATAGGAAGCTTCCCATCAGTTCGTATGTACTCCTCACCACCCACTCTTTCTTTAATTTTATTTTTATATTATTCCTTTTCAATAATGCAGTATAAAAATCCTAACTCAGAAAAGTCAGATGTGTTTAAAAATTCTTCTTTGTTTGTTTGTTATAGCAAATTGGCTTTAATCTTGGAGAATCTGTCAACTGAATGATCATGCATGATTCCAAAGGGACACAGAGAACAAACAGTGTATAAACTACTATTTTTAGGAAGAGATGCAAGGCCTCTTCCTAACTCTTTTCTCACCCAACTATGGCTGCAGAGGAGTTAAAGCTGAAAGCACTTTTGTTCTTCATTTTACAATGATTCTTTTTGCCCCTGATATGCAAAGCACCGTAGTATCTACGGGAACAGATTATAATACAGAGAAAGGAAAAAGATAGATGGTAGGGATCAGTGAGTACGAGCTTGCTTTTGCTTTGACCTTCCTTAAGTACTCATGTTCTGGCTCACCCTCATTCAGGTACTAGTGTCCATGATTGTGGCTCTTTCTACCTGGCAACTTTGGGTTAATGCAAAGAGTCAGCGTAAGCATCAGTGGAAAAGGCAGTTCAGCAAACATTTTTGTTAGGCCATCTTTTGCCCAAACTGTGGGAAATGAAATTGTTCAGTTAGTGTAGTTTCCAACATATTGTGGGGAACCTGGATTTAAAAACAACACGGATAAAATAGTCTAGCATTGAGTCTTGTGGTTTGTTACTTCAGCAAGTGAGGCTATTCCTTACTTCAGGAATCACATCTGAAAAGGTCAGCCAATTTCAGATCAGGTGCCCTTCTTAGCACTGAAGTTTGGTTAAGTTATGTGCTTTCTCTACAGAACCCTTGTTAGCTCATCCGAAAAGTCAACACAGGAAGAAGCAGATGTTGAGAGTAGTTTAACGAAAACCTAAGTTACACCTAAGAAGAAGTCAAGATTAACAATTAACCTCAGAATTCACTCACAAAGTGGTGTCATGAGTTACCTTGGAGGAGGGAATCTCTTTTCCGCCACTATGTGACTATGTGTGTTTTAAAGAAACAGGTGATGAATTTAGGGAATGGTTTTACTTAAAAGAGCTGCCTTTGAAAGGCAGATCAGATGAATGAAATCAAGAGAAACGTGTGACTTTTAAAAATGAGATGGCTCAACACCTTCCCTGCCAACTCCCTGCATCCATCACAGGTTTGGTGGCCTCCAACGATGCTAGTTATTTTCTCCCGTGCATTAAGCAGTGTGGGTAGTTGTTCCCCGTACCTACTTGGGCAGACTTACTTTGAACATTGATTACTTTGAAGTTGATGACCTGTGTTTTGATCTCTTTGCTGAAATCTGTCTTTTTACATAGAAGAATGTAAGGAATCATAGTGTACTAGCTTTAAGTTCAGGAGGCTACCCCTTGACCTTGACCTTGGCCAGCAACAGTGGCGCATGCCTCAAATCTCACCCTTGATTCAGTACGGAACTGCTGGGAAGCAGGAATAACTGGCTTCCCAGGCTGGCTAGATAGTTTAGATCTGTGTTTCTGCAGCAGAAATACTGCCTGTTAAGCTAGTGTTCTGTATGGCGAGACTCGGTAGACCAAAGAGCAGCAAAAAGATGAAAGACAGTTCCTGGAGCTTACTTTTTCCATTACTTCTGGCAAGTCCGAAGAAATAAAGATCAAGAAAAGTTCACTGCTACTTCTGTTCCCTTTGCTTGAATTAGTTTATCTTTAACATGAGGAGTGGCCAAAATTTATCTTTCAGATTGGTTCAGTGTTCTAAAATGTGGAGGATAGTGTTTAATTTGTATTTGGCAACATTTGTTGAGCTCCTGCTGTTTTTCTGTTCAGTAACAGAAAAACAAGGAGAAATGATAATGCCGATGCTGCTGCTGATGATATTGTTGAAGTTGATTGTAATAGAAGCTCCCATTTTTTGAGCTTGGCCTCGGACTAAGGGCTCTGCACAGGTTTTTTATATTTAGTTCTCCAGTCACACCTCCGAAAAGTATACTTACTTATGATTGAATCCACTTTATAGATAAGAAAAAGTATGAGTAACTTGCCAGGTCACAAAGTTCTTAAATGGTAGAGCCATTTGAACTTTGAACTCAGGCAGTTCTGACTCCAAAGCCTGATCTCATAGCCATCATGGTTTACCACCTTTTAAATAAAACAGTATTTGCCCTCTAAGAACTTATTCGTTTTCATTTCTCATGAGATGATCTTCCCCAGCTTCTCTGATCTGGTTTCTGCTTCTCTTATGTAGTGAGAAAGATGGCATTTTTACAAACTGCTCATCATAGCTCACTCCATTGTTTCTTGTGACTATAGGGACCAGATTGCAAGTCAGCAGCTTCCTTACATTGATTTTTAAGGCCTAAGGGTATTAGGATATTATTTTAATAACATGTTCCTGAAGACAGTTGCTATAGTTGAAAAAGCAATATTGGAGAGCCTAGATAAAACCAAGCCTTCAGGTTTGGCCTTTGTAGCCATCCTTCTGTCCTAAACTCCTGCCACCCAAACCCACCACAGAGGGGCCAAAGAAAGTGGTGCTTTGCTCTTGTAGGCTTCTTGACTTGTCACTAAAAGTTCTGATGGTAATGACATCAGTGCCACATTTATCAAGTATCTGTTATGAGCCAGGCGCTGAACTAAATGTTTGTGCTATGTAATCTTTACCATAAGCACTATATGGATGAGAATACTGAGGATAGGGGACGTTGATCGTTTTCTCTGGGTCGCACAATGGGTAGTGCCAGAATTGGAACCCAGATCTGTCTAACTTTTATGCCCACGATCTTATCAGGACCTCATTCTGGGTTTTATACACACACACCCACACACTGGCTATGATTCTGCTGGGAGACCTCACTCTTATACTGAATTCTGTGCTGTGGATGCTACAGCCTCTCTTTTTAATTAAATTTACCCTTTTTACATTTTTTTTTTTTTTTGAGAATACTCTAACGCCATCAGAAAACCAAAGGGAGGGTTAAGTCACCAGAATTTGAAAAATTTGGTACCATAGTCTGAATATGTTAAATATTGATCTCATCTCAGTTTCACTATTCTGCCTGGTTATAGGATCAAGCACTTAATTTTTTCATTTTAAATTTTTATTAAAAGCATTGTAATATTTATTTACAATTATGCTTTTTGGCTTTCTGGGTATGATTGATTACTTATATAATTTTTTTGCATAATTTTATCATTTGGCACTTCTTGATATGCCTATGAACCTAGTATACCCTGTGTTTTTTATATTTTAATTTCTCCTGTCTTGCTTTATAAAAATGTCTACCTGCTTTTACTATGTATATTATACTAGTTTAACTTAAAGTAGGATCCTACCTTTTTAAAACACAGTCTTCTTTTCCTTCCTTTGGGAAATTTCTATTGTGATGAATGATTCTATTGTGATGAATTTTTAAGGGTTGACCTCCTGACATGACTCATGAACCAAATCCAATAAAAGATATCCTCTAACCCAGTAATTCTGTTAAATTTCATCAGAATTTCCAAACTGGAAGATTTTTATTGAGACACTACACTATCATAAAGAAAATGGTGAATTTCATAAGACATTTTTATCACTTTGAAATTGGCTAAAAATCAAATTAATAGCCTCCTTTATATGTACTATTTTCACCAAAGAATAATTTTTCAAAAACATTACCATATCTAAATCTGTTCTCCTACCCATTCCCCATTCTGCGTTAATGCTGCCTTCTGATTTCATTTTGTGGTAGGTTTGGCAAATAACCTGTCATCATCTGTTCAGAGAGAACAGACCTAGGCACCAAGGCACAAGTTGCCTTCGCTCTGGCATTAGAACTACATTAGAGAAAATACTTAACTAAGCTTAGGTGAGGGGTTGGGCTAAGGCCCAAGATCATCTATGTGCTTACTTTCTTTCAAGTCAGAAAAACACTCAAATTAAAAAATAACTACTGCAGGATTTCTAACTAGTTTCCCATGAACTCTATACTTCTTTTTCCCCCTTCCACCTTTCATTTCTTCCCAAGAAATTAGAAATGAAATGATAAGAAATCTTCATATATTAAGGAAGAATAGAAGTGGCCTTGTCTATAGAAGGTATTTTAAAAATTGAGAAATAAGTCAAAACTATGAAAGGGTCTTTTTGTTAGTTTCCTATTGTATTTTTTGGTAAATTTCTACGGAGGCATCATAGGGAATGGAAACACCCACGTTCTTAAAGGAAATAAAGGCACATGTCCCAGCGTAAGTGGCTTGAATGTAATGTGTTCACCACTTTGTGGTGACTGTTGGGTATTACAGCCCACATGGCTTCCCTGCCACTCACACTGTCCCTCCCACCACCTTCAACATTCAATATCATTTATTTTTTTCTGAGCTCAAGATCAAATTAACTATGTTAAAATTGTTAGTCTTTTTTAGAAGAAGCACGCAATGTTTTATATAAATAAGTATATTTATTCCATATACGTTTAACAATTTTTACAGCTAACCAATAACAATTAGAGGCAGTTGTGACCCGTTTTGGAATTTACTGTTTCTCTAGTAGTAGCCAAAGGGTCTCAGATACAGAACTGTTTTAGGTGATCACAAGGAAAGGCTGATAGAAATTGTGCTTCAATTTCTTAATACATTTCAAAGGTCTAGGAATAGACAAAACTTAGGAACATCATCTTGGAACTTCCCATTGTTAAAACACTTCACATTAGTGTTCAAGACTCTTGCTAATTAATGCATGAAATGTATTAATTCCATTTTGAAAGATGTGTATTAATCCGTGTGTGTAATTAATTGCTTCCAGGTGCTCCATGCTCCTTTCAAGCAGTGTTCTCATTAATTAGTCCTCTTAATATTCCTAAGAGGAAGAAAGGGGACAGCTGTTTGATGTTTACTTAATTGAAAGAGGCAGTTATACAGCGAGCTGATAGATCATTCGGTGAAAATTATTTAGAGAAAAGTCAACAGACTATTGGGAAAGAAATTTGGTCTCCGGAGTGGGGCAACCCTCTACCTCTCTTTCTGCTTCACAGTCCATGCAAGCATCTAGTTTACACGGTCATTCCTTTTAAGGGGAAAGGATTACAGAGACTTCTTTTCCCATTAAAAAGTTATTTTTAAGGTCATGCATTCTAATTGTTAAAAAAAAATGCAAACAAGAATCAAATGAAAATTGAGTCTCCTTCACCCTCCTTTGTTGCTTTCTGGTACAGAGAGTTTAGAAGTTTATCAATGATGAGTTAAGCACACTGATCAGTGGTCACTGTATTATTAAGTCCTATCTTTTAGTCTCAGATTTAGCCTTTATTTAAACTATCGCTCCCTCTTAACTGTTTTTATTATTATTGTTTTTAACCTTTCTCCAATTTTTTTCCATCCTAGTTTATTCCCATGCCTGTACTCTATGGCGTGTTCCTGTATATGGGGGTAGCATCTCTTAATGGTGTGCAGGTAAGTTTTCCATAGCAATCTCAGCAGAGTCATATTTTTCTAGTAGTATTAAAAACAGTCCAATAATAGATCATTGAAGAAAAGTGCTAATCCTTAACTGCTGAGCTTTTTAAATGCATTTATTTTCTACTTTCTCCACCATTCACCTGTGTTTCTGATTTAATTAACAAAGTTAGCTTGTGTTAACAAATGTTATCATACATACCCATTCTCGAAATAAGCTGTTAGAAGCCATTTGACTAGGAAAGTGAGAGAGCTATCTCTGACCTTCCTCCCTCCCTCCCTCCCTCCCTCCCTTCCTCCCTTCCTTCCTTCCTTCCTTCCTTTGATGGAAATCTAACCTTTCAGTGTGCTCGAGATACTATTTATCCATTTGCCTTTACCTTATACTAAGAACAGGCTATTCTTATTTGATGTGCTTTTCACATGGCTGAGATCATTGATCAAAAGTTTTGCACCAATAAAGGAATCAAGTCAATGTGGTTAATGTGCTACTTTTGTCAAAAACTTCAGCTGTCACATCTTGGATAAAACTGGCCCTCTTTTAAAAAAATCATTAGGGGAAACTTTGTAAGGGACTTTGTCTTTCAATTGAGATTTAATTTAATTGGCACCAGGAAACTGGAAGTACTGCTGCTGCTTTCTGGCACCTTGTTAACTGTAGCCTTATTTAGCACTTAGTGATGTTTTAATGGGAAAAGACTGCATGTTCTATGAACATCATAAGAATTTTATTTAAACCCCTTCGTAATAGTCCTTGCTTTCATTTATTGAATTTAGATTAATTTGATTTTAGAGTCAGATGGAGCTGGGCAACAGGCCAGACCCTCAAAAAGAGAAAAGGCTACTTTATTTTTCCTTGTTTAGGTCCATTGAGTAGAGTTCTTCACCATTTGGATATTTATTACAAAATACAAGGTGGTTTTTCATAGATGGGACTAGAGGAATGTGAATGTGAGCTTATGTGTGCCCATGAAATTTTTGGGAAGTATAAATGTGTAAAAATATTTTTACCTGACATTGTAAATATACTTTATTACTTTAAATGGAAAAATATGAAACAAATATGGTCCCCAAATTAATAGTTCGTATTTTTGTTTGGCCTAAATAAGTCAGTCTAGATCAGAAGTTTGATTTTATGTGTTCTAGGTGTGTAATAGATGGTTGGAGCTTAGTACATGTTTATTAAATTAAATAGAAGGGGAAGAAATCAGCGATTCCATAACAATGGGGAAAAAATTCCTTGCTGAAGGGACAGCTAGTGGATTTCTTAAATTCTGCCATGGTGTTGCCCTATCACCTTTTCTCTTTACTTTTCTCTTGACTCTTCTTCTTTTAGACCTTTTTGGCAAGATCTGAGTTAGCAAAAAATTTTGTTACTCCAGTCTTTATAAATGGGAATACTTCTACCAGTCAAAAATAGCTCTGGAGGAAGAAAGAAAACTCTTTAGATAGAAAATCACTTCAGAGAAGATTGTGATAGTCTATTTACTTTTACATTTGTCTCTTCCCTCCAGCAAGAAAGTAGAGATATTATTTCAGCGTTCTTATTACATAATTATTCAATTCAACAGCTATTTAGTGAGCATCTTACATCTGAATGTTCCTATGATAGGTACTTAAGTATCATCCTTATCATCAGCATTGATGTAAACTCAGCGGTTATTCTTTGAAGCACAGCACCTGGCACATAGGTGCTCAGTAGTCATTTTAGTACCTGTGTATACATGACAGTGTAATAGCCTCTCCTAGATCAGGTATCTAGTTGTTGACGCTGTGAAACTCACTGCAATGCTCATGTGGCTTTTCTCCGAAAAGAAATGCTAATTCATTGCTAAATATATTCGTTAAGTTATGCCATAGATAAATAATGTGGAATTTATGAAAATACCAATGCATTCCCATTTTCAAGTCAGATAGTTCCTTTATATCCTTGAAACATTATTGAAATACATATGATACATAGCATCTCCTCTTCTTTTCAGATAAGGCAGCTGAGGCACAGTTAGATACATGAGTTTGATGTCTCCCTTCAGCGTATTTTTACTAGAATAGGCACAAGATCTTCTCTCCTAAGATGCAGACAGTACAAGTAGAATGTACTTATTTTATATTTGGCTTTGAAACCTTATTCTTTGGTGGCCACTTTATCTCATATAGCTGCATAATATTCCTGTAAAGTAATAACATAAATTGGAAGACTCATACTACGTCTTATGTTAGACTATATTTCTGCACTCCCTGACCAGGGTCCTCTAACAAGGACATTGCTTGCCTAAATTGTAGAATATAAATCACTAGTGGTTAGTTAGACATAAAGAGATGACTTAGCGCTGCAGCTCTTGAAGTAATGTACTTGTCCTCTCTTTCCCTTACTTCCCCCAGTTCATGGACCGTCTGAAGCTGCTTCTGATGCCCCTGAAGCATCAGCCTGACTTTATCTACCTGCGCCATGTCCCCCTGCGCAGAGTCCACCTGTTCACTTTCCTGCAGGTGCTCTGTCTAGCCCTGCTCTGGATCCTCAAGTCAACTGTGGCTGCTATCATTTTTCCAGTCATGGTAGGGATTGTTTTAATTGAACCTACCCATGAGGTCACACCAATATCATGTGGTTATTGTAATATTGATGACACATGTGTCTTTTATGGGTGCTTCCAGTTTTTTTCCAGCTTTGACCTAATCAGTTTGATTGGTTGTAATTTAAGGTTGCCAGGTCTGTGGTTATCTAGGCTGGACCTTGGAGTCAGACAGCTGAGTTCAGATACTGGCTCTGGTTCGTGCTGATCAGAGAACGTCCCTGAGCTCCCATTAACTCATCAGTAAAATGAGAGCGGCATCTTTGTTTTCGTTCTAAGCATCAATAATGAATATAAAGTATATAGCACAATGCCTGACACATGGTAGACACAAGTGCACATAACGTTAGTTATTTTTAAAATACTGCTGTACATTGGAATTTGTCTAAATAACAGAGTACAGCACATTTCAGGCCAAATAATAGAGGACCAGTTTGGCAACTTATGAGAGATCATCCAGTGAATAGAAGAAATGGAGAGAGAAGCTTAGTTTTTGCAGTTCTTCTCCTTTGTATCATGCTAAGTTTAAGGATAAGTCTGGGCTCTCTCTCCTTGCCATGTTATGATGAGAAAGAAAGTGAAACAACTAACCTTCCACTCTGAATCACAAGTGAAAGAAGGGCAAAAGGAAACAATAGCTCTGTATTTGGCTTCATCATTGAATTTGTGTGTGTGAAATAATGCTATGGTAGCTTTATTTTTGATTTTTTTTCTAATTAAGACTTTATTTTTTGAATAGTTATTGAATTTTTACTGTAGCCTTACATTTCTTGCAAGAAAATGCACATGCATATGCTTGAAACAAGGCACAAAGCCAACCTCAGGTCTGGCTCTGTCTCCCCTGTAGCTTTGGAAATAGAACTTTAATATACAAACCATATTCTATTTTTTTACAAAAATTTTCTTACTCTTAGCCAGAATTATTATTTTATTTTATGTATACTGGTTGTTTGTAATTGTTTTTTCCTCCAGGAAAGCAGAAAAAAATGGTGTCAAATATTAACGGTATTTGTGGAGTCAGATTTTTACTCTTGATGATCCCTTATGTTTTGCTTTTGAAAAAGAACTCTTTTAACTTACTGGAAAACACACTGAGTATGAGAAAAGACTTCCATCTGCCTATTAATATAATCTACCCATGTATTAGTTTTGCTAAAGCCAGGAAAAACAAAGTTAGACCTGGATAAATTTGAAATACATCCAGTAAATCACTTATTGCTTGTGCTAAATAATAATAAAAAATATTTTACCTTTATAAAGTATTTTTCATCTTTCAGAGCTTTTATTTGATCATAAAAGAATCATGTAATATCAATAGGTCAGATGTTGTTAATCTCTCTAAGAGATGAAGAGGCTGACATAGAGCATAATATGGATAAAGACAACTGTTAATTTGAGGCAGGGCCAGCACTTCTGAGTCCTACTGCATACTAATTTTACTGTTGAGCAAAGACATCTTTAAGATACCTTCACGAGCAGTTCATAAAATCAAAGATACAGAGTTCAAGAATACTGGGGTTAGAGTTAGAAAACTGGGACCCTTTGTATTCTTCCTTTATCTGGCTTTGTGATCTTGGATAACTTACTTATGTCACTAAGCTTTAGTTTCCTCCGCTGTTGGATAGATACTAACATCTACCTTTCAGGTTTGTTGTGGGAATAAATGAGAAAATATTGTCTAAGAGTTTAGCACAGCATCTGACTCAAGATAAGTATTCAATTAATGGTGGTGATTGAAGTTGCCCCAGCAGATTAAATAGTCTGTGCAAACTCAAATACTACCTCATTATTAATACTTTGAAGATGTCTCAGTGTACTATGCGTTGTACAGATTTTCTTGACTTTCAAAAACCTGTGTAATATTTTAATTTTGAATTATTAGAAATCATACACAGGCTGTTTCTTCCCTTTAAACTTTTAGTTATTTTATTAAAAATCTGACATGGAAGAAAATGGTTTAAAAAATAATCTTTTCATATGGAAATTCCAAATGAAGGGATCATACGGTACAGTGAACAAAATACAGTGAGTTAAAGTAAGACGTCTATGAACCAACCTTCTCCATGAAGCAGATGTTTATGGTCTACTTAATGTAAGTCCATACAAGCAAGATGAGTTCTGTCATACTCTAGACTTGTACAAAATAGGTTTCTACTGACTTTGCTAGGGCAGTATTAATACTCACTCTGACTTCTCTGACATGGGTTCTTTCCTACTTTTTATATTTATTCTTCCAGATCTTGGCACTTGTAGCTGTCAGAAAAGGCATGGACTACCTCTTTTCCCAGCACGACCTCAGCTTCCTCGATGATGTCATTCCAGAAAAGGATAAGAAAAAGAAGGAGGATGAGAAGAAAAAGAAAAAGAAGAAGGGAAGTCTGGACAGTGACAATGATGATGTAAGGAGCTTTCTAAAATTCCGAAGTAAAATTCCAAAGTTAGTTAAACAAATGTGAAAATGGTATTTTTTTAACTCTTGTGTGCGATGTATGACTGAATTTCAAGGATGTTTACCTGGTCATGCTACTTGTCAATTTTCACCTTCCTTTGCCCTTTATTTTCTCTCTTTGTTTTTTGTTTTTTAAGTATTTTCTGAAGTCTTTCTGTAACTGTGAATACACTGATAATGATATAATGACTTCTAAAAAAACAAAGCCCACCATAGCTAAAAAATTTCAATCTCTGATCTCGTACATAAAAAGGAAGCTTGCTTCGTAATGCTATAAGATGTATTGGGTTTATTATTGATAATCCAGGATTTAAATTTGAGTTAATAACTCAGTTTTACATAATTTTAAGCCTAATGTGGACAAATGCTGGTGACCTCACCTCCTGTGATCTGTGTATCTATTTGAGTGGGCTCTCAACCAAAGTTCTCTGCTATTGTACTTATCCTTGCATTGGGATTTGACATGATTTGAGATCACTTCTCTGTAACCTTTCAATAAAAAGGAATGGGAATTGGAATTTGGGGTCTTTCTACATAATTGTAGCAGTCAGTGTCATAATTTAGGTGATCCTCTTGCAATCATATGACTAAGTTGAGAAATAAGATGTCCACTTTTTAGGAAGCCATTTCACAGAAATCTTGGTGTTTCAGTAGGGGTCTGTGATCAGTGCTAAGAGAAAATCTGGGATTTGCTTTTCTTTCACACACACACACACACACACACACACACACACACACCCCAATAGCTTATCTCAGTAGCCTTTTGAAAGGACAGCCAAAATGACACCTTCTATATGAAGATTTGTAGGTTTGTTCTAGATTTTACACAGCGCAGTATCCCCATTCTAGTGGAATCCCCAGAATCTCATTCTAACATGGGAGTCTAGTTAATTTTTGGTGTCTGCTCTGTGCTTGATCATTTTGATGGATCAGGCATACCTTGTTCTTAATTGCTAAAGCAGCTCTTTATAGTATATTTTTGTTCCTATTTTACAGACGGGGAAATTTAGACTGAGAAATGTTAAGTCGTTTTTCTAAGTGTACACATATTGGCAAAGGCAAAACTCTCATCCAGGCCTGTCTGGTTATTTTCGATTGGTCAGGCTGTCTGATTGTATTATTTTTGGAGAACTTGGAAACAGTACAGTGAAGGAAGGCAGCAGACAAAATTGGATTTCAGATAAATATTGATCCAATAAGAAAAGGCTAAATATATGAGGCACATTTAGCTAAAGAGAAAAAGAGTCTGAGGGAGCTTTTGTTACTGTCACCAACCATCTTCAGTGAGAACATGTATATAGATTTTCTGTTTCCAATGATGACAGAAAAAGAAAGAATGTGCTTAAACTGCAGAACAGATTAAGATGGAGTATTAAAAAGAACGATGCGGGCTTCCCTGGTGGCGCAGTGGTTGAGAATCTGCCTGCTAATGCAGGGGACACGGGTTCGATCCCTGGTCTGGGAAGATCCCACGTGCCGCAGAGCAACTAGGCCCGTGAGCCATGCCGCTGAGCCTGCGCGTCCGGAGCCTGTGCTCCGCAACGGGAGAGGCCACGACAGTGAGAGGCCCGCGCACCGCGATGAGGAGTGGCCCCCGCTTGCCGCAACTAGAGAAAGCCCTCGCGCAGAAATGAAGACCCAACACAGCCATAAATCAATAAATAGATAGATAGATAGCCAAGCATTTGAAGCCCTTTAAAAAAAAAATGATGCGTTTACACATTGAATAGAAATCAAAATTTGAAATAAATTTCTAGGCTACTCTAGATAAAAAAAAAAACACAAAACCTGCCTGAAATACTGAGATAATTAAAGCAGTATTTCATCTTGAATTTTCAAAACAAGTACCTCAGTTTATGTACATGGACATCAAACTTAAAATTCATTATACATTACAAATGTATGAAATAATATTATGGAATCCTCTTCTCTAATGGATTTTAAGAAAAAAATAGTAATAAAATATCCACTTTTAAGAATGTTTTAAATTTAGTGCTCTCTAGTATCAGAAGTTGGATCAAATGAAGTCCTGAGAAGGTCTTCTAAGTCTTAGATTTGATTTTCAACAAATCATATTTTATTTAAATAATGCTATTCTTATATTAATAATATTTATCATTTTGAATCCATATTTCCAACAGATTTCTTGAAGATAATGTGTGATACTTGTTTTTTTCTTTTCCTCTTTCTCTTCTTCCCCCAACCCCACCAAAACAAACAAACAAACAAGCTTATATATTTATCCTAGACAGTGAATCCAGCCAGAGTGTATCTGTGTAATACGTTCTGTGTGTTGAGGCCATTATTTGGGGTTCTCCGTTTGAAATGTAGCTGTCCTGATGTTCACCTGGTCATTGTGTGGTGTGGGATCCATGGATGTAGGGAGCCACACGAGGGCATGGGAGTTCCAACTCTAATATTTGTGAGCAGAATTAGTGAAAATTATGGCTTGCCAATATTTTGAGCTGCTCAGTCATTTTTGAACCTGCCCAGTAGGCTATGATTAAGGGTTGGCTGCCAACCTGTTCATCTATAAATGCTATTATTGGGGGAAACTTTGAAACACTGTAATAAAACTTGCCTTGACATTCTTACAAAGGTAGGGGCACATGGCATCTTCATTTTTTTTTCAAATGAAGTGCAATATTTTAATCTTTGAAAAGAATATTATGGCTCATTACCCTCTTTAGAGTCATCATAAAGAAATTTTCAATGTGCGTAGTAGCTTTATGTTAAGATTCATTTTTTTTCTTATTTCCTTTCACCCCTAGTTCCTATTTTTTCCCTTTCAGCTAAAGGTCATCATCTCCTTGGTACTTGCAGTTAAGAGATGAATTCCATCTTTTGAGTCCAGGCATAGACATGGATTCAATATAATGCATTCTAAAAAACAGTAAAGTGATAATCCTGTGGAAATCTGTTACAGTTTTGGCTTAGGTGGTCTCTTCTTTAAGAAGCTTCATGATTAGCTGCCTGGTTTTATCATTTTATTTTGGCTAGGATTCTTCTCTGCCTATCTGGCCATCATAGGCACCTTCCTTTTGACTTTATTTTCTCATGTTTTGCTAAGTTTCCAAATATATTTGGTATGAGCAAATTGAGATGAGCCTTAAACTACAAAATAGTTCTGATGGAATATTAGAGTAAGGGAGAGGGTTTATTTTCAAGTCTATGTAAATGACCCCTTGTGAGTGGATATTAGAAAAATCTTCTTACCTGTCTTGGAAGGAAAGATAAGTCATCATATTCCTGGAGGTGGAATCAGAAAGCATAAATGAAACAAAAATTTCAAGACCACATTGTAGTTTAGGAAGTCTCCTAAATTATAGTCTTTCACGCTTGAGATTATTTGCCTCACACACACATACAACTAACCCATAAATATTTGATTGCAAATCCAGCTTATGGAAAGCTTTACAATTGTTTAATTTGTAGTGATCTCCATTTGGTGTGATTCTAGTTTTAATTGACTTAATCCCCTTAACTCAGAAGAGAGGAAAACAAATGTGAGGGCAAGATGCCATAAAATTTGGAAAGTCAGCAAAGGAGAAGTGATTATATCTAAGGCTGTTCTCCTTAGTACAATGTAAATGACAATATGATAGGTTTAATCAATACTGGGAGGTAGGGAGGTCTGTATAGTAAAAGCTTTCTAAAAACTGTTATAAATTTCTTTCACAGTCTGACTGCCCATACTCAGAAAAAGTTCCAAGTATTAAAATTCCAATGGACATCATGGAACAGCAACCTTTCCTAAGTGATAGCAAACCTTCCGACAGTGAGTAGAACTAACCTCTTGCATGCCAGCTTGAATATGATTTGCACTTACAGAGAAAAAACTTTAGGACTGTCATCTTCATTAACTTTTCCTCTGTTTTCTTTCTTTTTTTTCTACGTGAAGGTTTACATTAATTATTATGAAACTTCATTTTTACATTCCTTGACCTTCACTCCTTACCTTTTTCTTTTATCCATAACCATTTAAGCTTTTATTTGGTCATCTTTTCTCTGATCCAAGTTATCGCCGGTTTCTTTGAATTGCTAAATTCGTAACCATTATTTTGAATTGATTTCTCTTTTTTTCTGCTGGTATGTAGAATGGCAGCTTCTAGTACTACATCACTGTCTGTTACTGTTTGTCTTCCTTAGGCTTCCACCAATGACCAAATAAGCTCAAAAGAGAAATTGCATAATGGGTCTCTCAAAGATCAATGAATCAATTGTTAATACTGAGAATTTGGAATAATTGTTATTTTCAATTAAATTGGCAATCATAAAATATTAACAACCACTCTTTGGGTATAGCTTATAAGATATTTTCATTTTCTTCCTAATTTCTTCATTCCCTTTCTGCTGTTTCAAAATTATCTTTGTAACTGCACTGGTCTTTCTGGGGTAATAGCCTGGTGGCTAAGGTATAATGTTTTTTGACCTGTCATCTTTTCTTTTGTAATTGAGTTAACAGGCCATTTGAAAAGGGTGAAAACCTCTGTAGTAACATTAGTGAATATCTCAAGTTTTTCCAATAGCAAGCAGCAAGTGCCTCCAAACTACTTTACTTTGTAGAGTTCTCATTTGAAGAAAACATATTCTTTTAGATCCAGATGCACTTCAAAGTATACTGATTTGTTACAGGAAAAGACAGTTTAAGTACTTTTATTTCTGTTTGATAGTGCTACTTCAACTTCAATAAGAAGTTACCAAGAAAAGTTTGAAATGAATGACTATTTATGAAAAAATGGGTATTTTAGTTATTTATTGGTGTGTAACAAGTTACCACAAAACTCAGCAGCTTAAAACAACAAACCTGTATCTCCTCTCACAGTTCCTGACGTTCAGGAATTTAGGAGCTGCTGATTTGGGTTGATTCTGGCTCAAGGGCTCTCGTGAGATTGCAGTCAAGCTCTTAGCTGGAGCTGAGTCTGAAGACTTGACTGAAACTGGGAATCTGCTTCCCAGCTCAAGCACAAGGCAGTTGGCAGGAGATTTTAGTTCCTTCGCTCATGGGCATCTGTTAGGGCTGCCCATGACATGGCTGCCAGTGATAACAGAGAAGAAACCAAGACAGAAACTGCAGTCTTTTATAACCACATCTCAGGAGTCATATACCATCTCCTCTGCCATATTCTATTGGTCACACAAACCAACCCTGGTACAGTGTGAGGAGAAATTATATAAGGACATGAATACCAGAAGGCAGGGTGCATTGGGGGCCATCTTGGAGGCTGGTTTAAAGAAAAGAGAATTAAGGCAGTCTCACCTGTGGTGTCCAATCTGTAGCCTGTAACTTGTGACTGAGGCTACTTTCTTCTCAATCCTATCAACGGGCTTTAGTTGAATATTTTCTTTGTAAGTTCAAGCTCCCCAAACCATTGTCTGGTTTCATTTATCATTTCTAGAGCATTACATAGCAAAAAGAGACTATGAAAGGATGTCTTCCGTTGGCATCATAACCTAGCACAGCTCTTCTAAGTACAATTTAAAGGCTGCTTAAAAAAAAATCATCAGCTAGAATTTGAGGCTCCTGGAAAAAGTCTGTGGCAAGTTGGTTATTTAGTGCTAGTTGTTCTTCGTTTTCTCAAAAACCCTTTAAAAGGATATATTGAAAGTAGTGGATATGATATTAGAAATTTACTTAAGCAAAATACCGATGATCATTCTAAAATCTTTTCTATTATCATATTAATCCATGAAAGAACAAAATTGATAGTAGATTTGCAGTATAAGTAAGTTTCTCAAAATCTTCTTTTTTTTACCTGCATGAATAACAGCAGGACAAAATTATGAATGCTGAAGATGGAAGGAAATCCAAGGACAAGTCTTAGACATTAAGTAGGCGCTATCACCCTCTAGAAATGATTTACCCTGCCCCCTCGCTGAAAAGAACAACATTGGCCCATTCTAGAAAACCTAGAATAAAAGAGACTGAGTGATTTTGACTTCATCACACTACTTAGATTCTTAGCTTGATACTGTGTTTATTGAAATTGTCTAAACTTGTCTTTCTTACTCTTTCCAGTTGTGAAAGATGCATCCATTTTTGTGAAGATTTAAAAATTTTTCATTCTAATGTTATACTTTACCAATGACTATTATTTATGATTTGAAAAAAAAATTTTTTTTTTTAGGGGAAATATCGCCAACATTCCTTGAACGCCACACATCATGCTGATAAAATTCCTTTCCTTCAGTCACTCGGTATGCCAAGGTAAAGGACAGCCCAGTATTTTACGTTATTCTGTGGGATGATCGCCCCACAGAAATGGAACCAATGGCGGGTTATCGGCAGAACGCCCTGTTCTCCATCCTCTACAATTTCTCTTAAATAAATTATCTAGTCACCAGACCTCATCCCAGATTTTACTTGCAGAAAACATTCTAAGAGACCTACTCAACTTACTCTTAGAAATAATGGAATCTTTCAGTATCATTAAGGTAAAGCCCAGGATCAATGTTAGCTCTTGTCACATCAGCATCATCTCTGTTTTAAGGGTAGCTGGCATTTCCTGACGGCTCTTCTCCAATAGTTTTCTTCTCTCTTAACACAACTCTAGAGATTTCAGATCCTCCTTGATTTTCAAAATCGTGAAATCTCTGAATATTTTCTTCACGTCAGTCTTTTTGTCCTTCAACTTCTGGCAGTGTCACCCACCTGGAAGTCCTCTTTCTTGATTGTTTTTTTTTCTAATCTAGGTGTGAGAGCTTATGAAATTTTTGCTTGAATTTCTTAACTCTTTTTGGTAACTTCATCCCATTTAAAAAATGTTTGTTTTTAATACAGAAGGAGGAAGTAAGTATTTAAAGAGAACAAAGAAGGACCCATTTGACTTCTGTACAATGCATAAACATTTGACAGATGGTAAAGGAATTCTGATTCACTTACTTTTTTTTTTTTTCCTTTTTCTTTTTCTCTAGTCCTTCTAGAACTCCAGTAAAAGTTGTGCCTCAAATTAGAATAGAACTTGAGCCTGAAGACAATGATTATTTCTGGAGGAGCAAGGGAACAGAAACTACATTGTAACCTGTTTGTCTTTCTTACAACTGACAGTTTTTGTTGTTTATGTTCTTGTTTTTTGTCTGATAGTTTATTTTTTAATTTTTGTTTTGTTTTGGTTTTTGGTCACTGGCCAAACAATACAGTGCTCTCTCTGCTTCTCTCTTGCATAGGTAAAATCAAGACAGTAGTGCACCGTTCCTTAAAAACAACATCTGAAGAATCCCCTCTTTGTTCTTATACTTTCAAATGTGTCCTCTGACAACCAAATTCCTCTGTCACTCAAGACACACACAGACCCTGTCCTTTTCCTTTATTAAGCAGAGGGCAAAAGTATTCAGGATTTTATAACACCTTTTATTAAAATATTGAAGGAACTTCCACCTTGAGCTTTGGAGCTGTGCTTACTGGCTTGTCTTTCTGTCTGGTTGAACAAACCTTGACCTCCAGACAGTCCCTTCTCGCTTATAGCACTCTCCAGGACTGGACAAAGTGCTGCTATTCTAACTTGCTCGTGCTTATAAACCCTAATCTCTTAAGAGTTATCAAAAGAAGAAAAACTAAAGGTACTTTACTCCCACTAGAGAAACTATTGCCATCATTGTAGCAAGTGCTGGAATGTCCCTTTTTTCCTATGCAACTTTTTTTAACCCTTTAATGAACTTATCTGTTGAGTACATTGAAGAATATTTTTCTTCCTAGATTTTGTTGTTTAAATTATGGGGCCTAACCTGCAACTTATTTTTTGTCAATTTTTTAAACTTTTTTTTAATTACTGTAAAGAAAATGAATTTTTTCCTGCAGCAGGAAACATAGTTTTGAGTAGTTCTACCTCTTATTTGTAGCTGCCAGGCTTTCTGTAAAAATTGTATTGTATATAATGTGATTTTTACATAAACATAAACACACACACACACACACACACACACACAGATACACCACCTCTAGGGTATGCCAGAGGGCTAGATCGGATTTAAAACACCATGTTTCTAAGCATCCATTTTTCCCTTTCTTTAAGAGAAATTTAACTGTTCTATGAAGGCGATTGGGGGAGGAGGGAAATGCTCCTTTGTAATGGGAATAACTGATGTTTTGATAATAGTAGTATCCGGGCAAAGATGCTGATTGTATTACCATTTTGATGTCCTATGCAGTATTGTTAGATGTTTTTTTCATTTTGAAAACATTTGTGCATTTGTGTATGTACTCTGTGTGTGGCTGGTACACATATGTGCAAAGGTAGAAAGAGACAGTGTGATGGTAGGCGAAGGGCAAAGTTATCTAGCCTCTCGTGTCAGTTTTTATAAAACCCAAACCACCTATGAAAAATCCATCAGAGGTACAGGAGACTTACTGTTATGAAAATGAGGGTAAATATACTTTATTACCCAGACAGCAGTCACCATCACTGATGCAATAGCCCTTATTTACAATACAAAATGCATAGGACTGTGATAGACCATTTTTACATTTATAAAGTGTCTATGAGAATGCAGTTGGATTGCAGAGGTATATATATATACATTTTAAGAATACTCACACTTGTCTTTAAGATTGAAAGACAATTATTGCTTGTGATTGAGGCATATAGAATATACATGTCTATATACGTGTGTGTATGTGTATTTCAAAGTACCATATTGAAAGTTAGAAAAAAGAAAATTAGATCTTTAACCAAATTTAGCATGTTATCTAAACGTAGTGTTTTAATAGGCTGCATTATGTGTTATGAATCTGCATTAAAAACAGCGTTTTAAATGTTGAATCCATAATTTTGGATTCCTATAACCATATTTATGATATATGCTGACAATGGTCGTTGGAGGAGTACTAGAAGCAGAACGAAACCACTTATTTTGGTTTCATAATATGCACATATTGACTCCCACTCATTCTTATATTAATTAAATTACAAGTCTGTCTTGTTGAAATTTTGATTATAAAAATGGTATTGTTCTAAATTAACTGTTACTTTTATAGTATCTGATAATCTTAAAACTTCAAATTTTATACAAATTAGACATAAATGACCTACAGTTTTTTTCATTAAAATGAAGGTGGCAAAGTGAATGTTATGTGTTAAAACCTCGCATGCCAAATTTTGGCATCATGTTTGTATTTAGAGCTATCCTTAAAATGATTACTCTGTATTATCTAGTTTTTCATTACCTTAATATAAAACTATATGAAGCTTTTCTGTTTGTTTCTCCTGAGCATCAATAAAATGTTTAAAAGCCATGCATATTAAATTTAGCCTAACCTAGGATCTTGTTAAATTAAAGACACTTTTGTTCACTTTTATAAAAGCTCTAGATAGAATAATTTATTTTTCTGATCATGAATCAAGTATTTGAGGATTCATGCGCCTCTCTGTCCCTTTCAAAGAACTCCTGAAACAACTTAACTCAGTATTTCAGCCTTTGAGTATATCTGAAAGCTACCTGCACCTTCATTTATGATCCATATTCTGTGACAGAAGGTCAATACTCATGATATGAATGCAGAGTGGCACCTTGTATTTGTTTAAAGGAACAGTTAGTATCAAACTTTTTCAATATTTTGGAACCCAGGGAAGTATTTTAAAAATCATCTACTTTCAGAGGAACACAGATAGTTACCAAACAAACAAACAAACCCTGAGGTCCACACAGAGCCACCGAATTATCTGTATTTTAACTGAATTTACACACCATCAAAGAACTAACCAGATTTTTGGTGGTTTTGTTTCTCTGTAAACTAGACACACAGACTACAACAGTAAATTTTTTACCAAGTGTCTCTTCCTGATGTAAACACAAAGAGAAGAGATTCAAGTTGTTAGAAGTAAAGCAGTAAGTGTAGTTGTTAACTAGAAGTCCCGTGGTAGTACAGACTTAACCATTGGAAGGAAAGCATCACCAGGTCAAGAGTCTGCTTTATCAGAGCAGAAAGGCCCATGGTTTTGCATTTGAAAGAAAATCTTTTGGAGACACTGTTTTCCTTGAAAAAAGTCACTCTACTATGTAAAACAGTGACCAACTTGGAATTCTAATCATTTTGTGTTCCATACTGGGAACTAGAATCATTTTGTGGTCCAGTCAGGCAGTGGAGTCGGGTGGGGGGATGGAGGAAGTCAGAGACGTAGGGAAACAAACCTTTTCTAGTCAGCCGCCCACCACCTCAAAGAAAGGGGGAAAGAGAAACAATTGTCTGCCCTCAGAAATTCAGTTGGTATATATTTTTATGCACATGCACCAACACACACAGAGTAAATCTTTTATCAGCTATATATTGGTGTTTAATACAGAGAACGATTGTCTTCCAAGTGTTTGCTTCTTTTTTTTTAAACTGTGTTAAGTACTTGAAATGTATTGACTGCTGACTATCTTTAAAAAACAAAAACAAAACCATTTGAGTTGTATTACAGAGGTTGACATTGTTCAGGGGATGGGACAAAGCTTTCTTCAATCCTTTTCATACGACTTAATGATTTTGGTGCAGGAACTTGAGATTTTCTTATTTATTCCATGAGATTTCACATCCCCTCTTCACAGCATGAGCATGAAGCCCAGTGGCATCAAGTGGCTGAATACAGTCAAATGATATTTTGCTTGGGCCTTGGGAGTTTTTAGATGATGATTTCATCAAGCTTCATTGCAGCCTGAAATAAAAAAGTTTTGTGGTATATGCTTACCAGTCAAGTTGCGTTTTGACCAGGAATTTGGATATGTTCTATTTTTTGGCTCATTTCTTTGTGCTCTATGGGTACATACAAAAATCCTGAATTCTGTTTCTTAGGCAGATATTGCAACTCAGGGCTAAAGTCACCCAGTGAAATTTTTAGAGCCATAAGTAACTTTGTCCCAGTCCTACAATGTGAAGAGAATGAATAGTTGCCTCTTTTTAGCCATTTTCATGGCTGGTACATCTCTGTACACATTACTTTTCAGAATCAGTACGCACTTTCAGATACTCTTATTTTTATTCTCTTAAGTCTTTATTAACTTTGGAGAAATGATGCATCTTTTTATTTTAAGTGAAGTAGATCAACATGGTGGAACAAAATGATAAAGTACAGAACATTTCAATATATTACTAATAATTTTTTTCCAATATAAAACCTAAAATTCCTATAACATTATAGTATTTTACAGTTTTATGAAGCTTTCTATTGTGACTTTTATGGAATTAAGAGATGAAGAAGATGAGATATTTTAGCATTTATATTTTTCAAAATTAAATGTATACTTAAAATAAAGTAACTTTATGCATTTATGAGTGTCAAGTGCTTCTGTTCAACTCTTCAAATAATTATTAAGCGCCTGTTATTTTACGTCTTTGGGTGCTGGTGGGCATACAAATATAAGTAAGTCCAAGTCCCTACCTCTGATTGCTTTTCATCACTGTAGGCAGAAGGATAAAATAGATGTTCAAATTATGTAAAATAAGAAATTGTAAGAATAGCTATTCAAGTCTTAATGAAGTACTATCATGCAAGGGTTCAAAGCAAGAAAAAGTATGTCCACTAAGATCAACGAAATGGTTTATTGAGAAGATGGTATTATTATTCTTCTTTTATAAAGTTAGTGAAATAGAAAATGCCATTTTTCTTGACTCTTTATAAGATACTGATGTATTTCGTCAATTCTCAAAGCAAAAGAACTAAGTATAAGCACTTATTAAAAATTATTCAAATTAAAATCCTGGAATGGTGCTCCACAAAAGATACATAACACAGACTTCCCAGGGTTCCATGTAATATTTACAACCCTCTAGGAAATTTCAGTTGTCTTAATTTATAATCAGAGAATGGTGGGGGGGGGGTGGGGAGGGTCGGGGAAGCAAATAGGAGGGATGAAAAAGAACCATTGGTACGCAGTAAATAGCATCTGCGTGTGGATAACTACCAAATCTGCACTTTCAGCCCAGATTGCTCTCCCGAGCTTCTGACTTATATATGCAACTGATTTTGGAATATTTGTCTTTAAATAACACGTGTTAACATACCCCAGTTGAACCATCCACCTATTTCACCAGAACATACTCTTGTTCCCTGTGCCAACAAGTGATGCCATCAGCCACATAGTTGCTCAAGCCAGAGGCCTAAATGTCATCTGTAATTCCTGCCGCTTCCTCATTTCATTCATTCAGTGAATCACTAGTTTATCTCCTTAGTAGATCTAAATAATTAACTTTTTATAAATATCTTCATGGCCACTACATTAGTTTAGACTCCATCATCTGTTACTTAGATTAGTGAACTAGCCTCCCACTGGCGCCTCTTCCTCTAGGTTTGCCTGTTGAAAATATATATTCCCTGTCTTGCTTCCAGGATCATTTTATTTTAATGTAAAACTGACTTTTGTGCATATTAGTGAACTAAGACTTCTCCTCTCTAAAATGCCATTAAAGTGATTGTAAAGGAATAAAAAAATATATATGGAAGGTAGCACAGGTAGACTAGAAACTCCCACAAAATTCTAATGATGAAAGGTAAATGCAAGTTTGGATGCTGAAGCAGACTATAGGAAGCCGCAGCCTAGAACACGTGTGAAGCAGCCTGCACTAAGGTCATAGATAACCAGCCAGGAGAATCTCAGCAAGGCTCAGACTCAGATGTTTCAGGTAGGACCAAGGACGGGAATGGGAAGTGTTGGGCTGAGAATGGATATTAACAGGTTGTGTGTGTGTGTGTGTGTGTGTGTGTGTGTGTGTGTATGTGTGTGTGTGTATATATATATCCCCTTTCCCGCCTCTGCTTGCTAATAAGCCTAATACCAAGCTCTTATCTTTAAGTTGAAAAAAAAATCAGAGGGTTTTTCTCTAAGATAACAGAACAAATTGCCTTGGGAAAAATTGGGAGCTCCTGTTAAAAAACTCTCCTCATCTGACATTAATGAATAATTATCTTTCTGTACACTCAGGCAAGGCCTGAGAGTCAACAAGACTCACCCACAGACGTAAAGCACCCCGTAGATATGTATAGACAATAAGAATCACAAAATGTTTGAAGAAATCCTTTAAGCGTTACTGAGAAAGACTGAGATTAATAGAAAAGATCAATCCTATGAAAACAAGCATTTCAAAGACTGGGAGATAACTTGAGAAAAATCTTTCTAATTTGTTTTACATTTGAGAAAACACCTGTACAAAATTTGAACAGGATCATTTAAAATAGAATAATCAAAGAATGAAAGGTAACACTTGGAAATTTAAAATACCATTCCAAATCTTAAAAGAATTAAATAGTTGGAAGATAAAGCTTGTGAGATATTTCAAAATATAGAATCAAAAATAAAAGAAAAATAGTCAAAAAAACATATAGGGTACCAATATATAATAAAGAAAATTTCTCAGAAATGAAGGTTGTTACATATCTTCATATACAAATCTGAACAACTCTGAACAAATAATTTAAAATATATGTGCATAGCACTGTTGGATTTCAGATTACCAAGAATAAAAATTTCAGAACACAAGAATAAAAGAATATCTTAAAATTGTCCAGAAAAAAAGGCCACATACAGAGAAATAAAAACCAAGGTTCTTTTCAACAGCAATTTTGCTTTTCAACAGCAAAATTGGAGGCTAGAAGACATTAGTGCAATGTTTTTTAAAAACTGGAGGAAAATAATTTTAAACCGAAAATTTTTGACCCAACTAGCCCATCAATCAAGTGTAAGGCAGAATAAAATATTTAGAAATCATCAGATTCCAAACAGTTTATCTTCTGTTCACCTGCTTCTAGAAAATTACTTAAGAAGGTACCTCGCTGTGAGGGATTGAACTGAGACAAAGAGTCAAGGTCACAAAAAGCAATGATCCAACCTTAATAGTCAAGTCACAGAATAACAGATCTACAACAGGCCTAGAGACCAATCAAAACTAATGAGAGAGGACAGAGGGCTTTGGGAGAGAACATTTAAAAAATACTCCATGGAATGGTTAAAATGACTGGAAACTTGGAAAACTTGAGTGTAAGATAAAGGCATTAAAGCAATTAGAAAGTTCTGGAAAAAGAAAAGTTGCACAAGAAAGTCATGGTCTAAAAATTAAGAAACCAGTCCCAATTGGAATAGAAGTTAGAAGACATCAAGGAAAAGAATACACTAGATTCTTAGAGTAAGAATCTGGAAGACATTGGGGATATGGTGAAGAAGGCATGTGTTTACTTTCCCAAATAGAAAACAAAAGCAATCAGAAACTTCAGGAAAAATAAATACTGTATGAGCAGTAAATACTCCAAATATGTAGTAGACTTGTTTTGAACTCTTGATGGAATGGAAGAAAAGAGAATTTACTTGAACTTGACATTCTCCTATGAGTGGCACAGGTGTAAGTAATTATATTGAATTTGTAATTATACCCCACTACTTGGCTCTACTAGAACATTAACACAGCCATCATACCAAATGTCTGAACGTATTGGACCTGTATAGGCCCTGACTAAGGGCCTAACGTATAGGCCCTGGCTAAGGGCCTAACTCTGTGCTTTGCAGAATGTCCGCAGTGCCCTTGAGCTGAGACGAGATTTGTGGATTCTGTGGACTTCCTTCCGTGTAAATCATAGAGGGGAATACTCCCCATAGCTTTGTTTGTTGTTGTTATTATTATTTTCTTATTAAATGTTATTCTAAAAAAAATAGCTATCATGCTAACATTAGAATATTAACCACGGTCATAATAATGGAAACACTATTTATTGGTTTCAACATTCAGAACCAACCCATAGAAATAACATGAGACATCAAAAAATGTTAGAGAAACACATGCAAATGAGATTACCCTTGACATCATAAAAGGAGGCTGAAAGAATGTTGGGAAGTAGGAGTGAGAGAGAAAAGGTGGAGAGAAGTGTGGGAACACAGTATCTGTCAGCAATGTATTTGGAAGAACTGAAAAATTTTAACTTTGGCTTAAACAGTCTGGGGTTAGGCAGCTTCTGGCTTTTGTTCAGTGTCTAGATGCTGTCAGGGCTGGCATCTCTGTGATTCTCTTTGTTGTTTCATTCACATTCACAAGAGAACTGTTGTACTTTCAGTCATCATATCAAAGCAGGAAGAAGCAGGTAGACAGGCTAAGGGCTTTCTCTTAGCCAGCCTTCGCCTTCACGTTTGGGAAAGGGAGCTCTGCCCAGCAGACTTCCCCTGTGTCTCATTGGGTAGATCTGAATTACTCCCCACATTTAGATCAACCACTGTCTAAAAGGAATTTGATCCGCATCTTCTGGGGCTAGGTTGGGGTTGGGTGTTTCCTTCCTGAGCCCAGGGTATCTCAGTCTACTATCTAAACAAATCGGGATTGGTGTCAAGGGGTGGAAAGAATGGATGTTGAAAGGTACAGAAGCATGGTGATATCTTCTGTTTTGAAAACAAGCCATTCTCCAGCATCTGCAGTGCTGTTGTCTTCTTTTACCCTATTTCGCCCGACCTTGAATGTCTGGCTGGCCTGGTAAAAATTGAGTTTAGTCAGGTTATTTCAAACGTTGAGACTCAGTGAGAGAATTATCAAGGGGGTGCATCAGTTGAGCATTAGCCACAGTGGAGCTTCAATTATTGATTAGATTTCTCAACTGGCAGACACAATTGCTAACTTTGGGCAGAGCTACACGTAACTATGACTTAGTGGATTAGTGACTATATATAAGCTGTTTTTAAAGGAGCAGCGTTTTGAAGGGTGAGACTGTGACTAGCAGCTATAATTAGAAAAGTGCTGAGTATGTTTTTGATGCCATGATACATATCCTCATACTAAATATGCAATTTAATACAAAAAGTGTCTTTTTATATAGTGCTTCTAGAATACCATGCAAGCTGACATCTTCATTATGAAAACAAGTTAGATTTAACATTTCAAGATATTAATTATTTATTATCTGAGATGGGAGGCTTGAGTCTTCCATTAAGAAGCTGCAAAATGATGCTGTTGAGTTATTTATGAATCTTTGTGAAGGATAACACTGGCAGGCTACTTTTTTTTTTTTAGTGCAATGCTTAAGAGATCAAACATATTTCAAAGACTTCTTAGAACAGCTGAGTATGTGGGTGAGTTATAGGGAAGGAAGTGGAGTACAGTGGTTAAGCATCGAGGCTTTGGAGTCAGCTTTGAATTCCAGCCTTGCAAAACCTTCTGAGTCTCAGTTTCCCATCTGTAATTAGAAGTAATAACAGTATAGTATCTGTCCCTTAAGGTGGTTGGAATGAGGCATAAGAAAGGATGTTAAGATATGTAAAATATTTAGTACAGCTCCTGTCAGAAATAATACTTCTTTGATTCATATTCCAGCAATTCAAAATCTGTAATCATTTGACTAAAGCCTGAGATAAATTTTATATTTGCATGATTGCTAACATGTAGATTCCTAGCAAATTAACGCTTAAGATTTTCATGAAGAACTTCTAAACTATTTCAGAATTAACTGATTTCAAACATATCAAAGCACTTTCAGGGTGACCATCCTCAGAGAAACAGTTCATAGATTAATTATAAAACTTTCCTAACTATTTGTTAAACCGTAGTCCCTGACCACCTCCACTGGACAATTAATTATTTAACAGTCATATATGTAGCCTCACTGTGTGGTAGGCAATGCTCCAGATGCTTTACGAATATTAATTTGTTCTCATAACAACCCCGTGAGAGAGGTACTATTATTTCTCCCATTTTGTAGTCGTAGAAACCAAGGGCTGGAGAAGTTAGGGATTGCCCGCGGTAAGTGCAGTGCTGCGATGCACTTGCCAGCTCTCCTTCAGGACCCAGGCTCTCATTCTAGATGGGTTGGCTTCTCACCGTCACAGGTGAATCCCTCCCCAGAAACTTTCTTTGGCTACAGGGAGCTGCTTTCATCCAAGATTATCCCCGCCTTCAGGGACAACCCACATCCAATGTCCCTGACCTCAATTCAGGACCTTTCTGAAAGGCCATTCCAGTTCTAGAGGTCCCCACGGGGACAAGCTGAGGCCTCTCGTGCAACTACGTCACAGTCCAACATTTACTTCCACTCACCTCCCTTCCCTTCACTCCCTCACAAGTGCTGATCCTCAGAGCTCCACCCCGGACCAGCCTCCTACAGGGAAATCTCTGCTTTGGAGCCTGTTTCCCAGGAGCCCATCCTGAGTCAATCACACAGCTCATAAGTGGTCGAGCTGACCTGAGCAGTGTGGCTCCAGGATCTCTCGGTCCACCCCAGCCCCCAACCACTAAACCATGGGTGTTATTATTATAACAATTCACTTCAATAATATGCTTCGTAAAGTACACGTTTTCACTTCAGAAATATTCTATAAAACAGATTTCTCAGGAATCCAGCCCTCCTCCCAATTTAATCAGACAAGCAAAGTTGGTTTTGTTCCTTCTCTGGATAAAAGTTCTGAGATCTTTTAGCTAAGTTACACTCTAAGTCTCACTGCAATGAAAGGCCAATGGACTCCATGAGAATCATAAATATATATGTTTAGTGGGAGTTTAGAAACCAATAAATGGGGAACTAGCTCTGCGATACAGGCTTCCTTGATTCCTCTTAGGGACTCAAGCCTTGTGAGTGTCTGTGACGCAATGAGAGTGACTTCAGTTTTCCAATTCAAAACAAGCATAGGCATTATGCTGATGGCCCTTCTCATCTCTTAAAGTAGGGTTTTCTCTCTTGTGCGGTTCTCTAGGGATACATCCTGATCCCAAGCCCAAGTGGAAACCCGCTGAGCTCAGCTTCCACAGGTCTCTCCCCAACTTCAGTGATCTCACAGGAACACGAGAGAAAGCAAGTCTAGTTCCCCCAACATGACATCTTGGCACTTATTCTTGTGACACAGTAGAGTGACTTGTGCTCCCAACCAGCAGCTGAAACACCTGTTTGGTGGGGGTGAGACTACATTAGAAAGTCACATCTCAAATAAATGCCACGGACGGAGCTCAAGGACATCTTTCAAAAAAGGTCAGTATGTTTGGCAAAACTCCAAGAGGGAGAGAAAAGCCATATTGGTCAGCTTGGGCAGAATTATGTTGAGGTAACAAAAGCTTCAAAAACGTACAGGCTTATAAGAACAAAGGTTTATTTCTGATTTCTGCAACAAGTCCATTGTTGGCTGGAGCTCTGCTCCATGTCATCTTTGCACCAAGACCCAGGTTGATGGAGTACTCCCATCTGGATATAGCTGAATTCATGGCAGAGGGAAAAGAGAGCACAAGAGAACCATTGATGGCTATTAAATCTTCTGCTCATGTTTCATCGTCCCAAGCAAGCCACATGACCAAGTTTAGGTCATCAGGGAGGGAAGTATAATCCTCCCACAGGGAAAGACTGCAAATGAAGAATAGTGCAAAGTACAGTCTAGCACAGTCTCCAAACTTATTCACAAGTATTTGCTTCCCTTCCTACTGCACACAAAATGTACTCATTTCTCTCCCAGAGGAGAAAAATCCAAAAGTCCAGGAGTAGCATCAAGATGAAAGTAAACAATTTTGTGATTGTCTTTACTATGTCAGGTCTGAGTATGGTTTCTCTTTCTCAAGAGACCCCGCAATTCACATCCACAATTCAATGATGGAAGACAGCGAGGCTAATTACAACAAATATTTCCTGTCAGGAAGAAAGGGAAATAATGAGAGGCATGAAGCTATTCTGAAATCACATTGAGTCAATGTTTCAAGAACCACCCCTACTCTGAGGATGAAGAATACTCCTTGATTAAACCCCTCTTCTGTTCCCAGAGAATAAGCTCCCAGTCTGTCATCCTCCGTGGCTCTTGGCTCTACTCTCTGGAAAGATTTTCTTTTCCCAATATCCTTCTTAGGCACAATTGAAGAGGACATTGGAGTATGTCCTCCTTGGGACTAAATAGCTTTCTCAGCCTGCTTTCTCTACATGGAATACCCGAGACCCCAAGGGTAATTTTTAGTCAAGAACAGCTACAATCGTATTTAGTCTCAACTAATACAATACTCTCAGAATAAGGCTATTTAATTTACTTGATTCTAGCAGCTTCATGTGCCTATAGACTCATCTGCAATTCTTTTCAAGACCTGCTTCTTTCTCTAAACTTAATTACAGGCGACTTGAGCTAATCAGGTTTCTTGGAGGTGGGGTAGATTCCTGCCTTTAATCTCTTATCCATGAGCTATTTCATCCAAACGAAAGGACTCCATCCTAATTAATTCAAAAATTTTAACAAAGGACATTATGGTCATATTTGATTTGGTCCTTGGAGTGAGGTGAATTTTATTTGTCCTTTTGTGGGTCAAATGCCCTCTTAGTTTTGCCTTTTACGTTTGGGGAAGAGAAAGAAATGAATCTTTCAATTCTATTCCCTCTCATCTCTGATTGCAAATTTACTTTTTTTCCTTAAACCAATTAATCTCTGTCTTGTAATATATAGGAAGGAAGGAGTGCCACTAATTTTGTTTACCAACCTCTATGCAGAATTCCAAAGATCACTCAACACATTAACTGTCTTCCAAGTTAATGCATGCAACAGTTTTACCAAATGTTTTGCCAATGCACAGGTTGTCATCTTTCCACACTCCATTAACAAAGCTTCCTCACCACACACTGTCTGGCCCCTGAACCAATGTCACATAGCTTAGGTTTTTGTTAGGGTAGCGCTGCATTTCTAGGTACCAATTTCTGTATATAAATCAGTTTAGGCGAAATTATGCCTAAACTGCGAATTATGCATCAACATCTCGGAGGATTATAACATCAAAGATTAATTTCTCAGGCTACAAATCAATATGGCCCTCTACCAGGTTATCTTCATTCCTGAAGATGAAGGAGCAGCCTCTATCAAGACATTGCCTATTCTTCATTGTTTCCTTAAGATGCAATTCTAAGAGTAAAATTAGTAGATCATGTATATATTTATCCATTCTTCCATTGATGGGTATTTGGATTATTTCCAGTTTAAAGGTATTATGAGTAAAGCTGCCATGACCATTCTTGTATGTGGTCATTTATAATCTAGACTCTTAGGTATATACCTAGGAATGAACTTGCTAGGAAATTTTCCCCCCAAGTCTGTGGCTTGCCTTTTCATTGTATTAAGAGCATCTTTTGAAGAGTGAAAGTTTTAAATTTTGAGGACAATTTACTGATTTTATTCTTTTAGATATTGTGCTTTTTGTGTTGTATATAAGAAATCTTTATCAAACATAAGGTGATTGAGATTTTAGAAGTTTTATAATTTTAGCTCTTGCATTTGGTTCTATGGTCTATTTCAAGATAAATTATGCGTATTATATGAGGTAACAGTCCAGGTTCATTATTTTGCATGTGGGTATCCAATTGTTCCAGCACTATTTATCAAAAGACTGTCTTTCCTTCATGGATTGCTTTGCATCTTGGGTGTGGGTGTATTTCCAGGCTGTATATTCTGTTGCATTGATCTATTCGTCCTTCTTGATACCAATAGTACACTATCTTGTTTACTGTAGCTTTATGATAAGTCTTAAAATCAGGTAGATTAAGTCCCCCAACTCGATTCTTCTTTTTAAAAACTGTTTGGGCTATTCTTCTTTTTTTTTTTTTTTTTTTGCGGTACGCGGGCCTCTCACTGCTGTGGCCTCTCCCATTGCGGAGCACAGGCTCCGGACGCGCAGGCTCAGCGGCCATGGCTCACGGGCCCAGCCGCTCCGCGACATGTGAGACGTTCCCGGACCGGGGCACGAACCCACGACCCCTGCATCGGCAGGCGGAGTCTCAACCACTGCACCACCAGGGAAGCCCTCACTCTTTTTTTTGTATCATTTATTTGATGCTAACTATGTTTTGCCTTGCAACATAGCAAGTAGGCAATTAATATATAAGATTTTTCTGTGTAACTGTGTGTGTCACCAGCACAGGATTTTCCATATATACACCTGGATGCATAAATCACCATTTTCCCCTTTGCCTCTGTACGGTCGGGCCACTCAAGATGGCTGTTCTCTTTCTCTCTGTACATCCCCTGCTCTACCAGTGCCTGCTTCCCCTACACCCTACTCTCATGGATGTGCTTGCCCCCTGCCCCAGCTAGTGACTGTTCTAATCCTTATGCCAGAACGGCTCCACCTGTTAGTTGATTAAAGGGAAATATCTGTCCTCGTGATGGTCATTAACCTGAGAGGCTGTGAGGGACGTGCCTCAGCTGCTGGTTTCCCTGGTAACTGATGAGCCAACCTGATGTCAATTCCCCCTATAAATAGTAGCCTCCTCCTCCGAGGAGGAGGAGGAGTAAAGGAGTAAAGTCATGTCCTGCTTGCTGTATACCATGAGGGTGTTGCCCCCGGACCTTTTGCTTCAGACTTGTAAGATCCCCTATCCAGTAATCATTGATGCCTCTGTGTCTATTTCTGGGCTTGTTGTTTTGGCTTGAGGCTGGGCAACTGTGAGTCTTGCAGGGAGGAGGAGGAGGAGGAGGAGGAGTAAAGGAGTAAAGGAGTAAAGTCATGTCCTGCTTGCTGTATACCATGAGGGTGTTGCCCCCGGACCTTTTGCTTCAGACTTGTAAGATCCCCTATCCAGTAATCATTGATGCCTCTGTGTCTATTTCTGGGCTTGTTGTTTTGGCTTGTGGCTGGGCAACTGTGAGTCTTGCAGGCCTGTGGGGTATAGCCCAGCAATTGGTGAGCTAGCCAGGATGCCAAAGAAACTCCCGTGAGCGCTGAGATGTCGGGAAATAAGGACAGGGAACAGAGAGTTGGTGGGGGGGTAATCCCAAGGTGGCCGTCCTCTAGCACGTGGGGCCTGAGAGTCTCAGAGTCTCTTTCCAGTTTAAAAGTAGCAGTCCTGGGGCTTCCCTGGTGGCGCAGTGGCTGAGAGTCCGCCTGCCGATGCAGGGGACATGGGTTCGTGCCCTGGTCCCGGAGGATCCCACATGCCGCGGGGCGGCTGGGCCTGTGAGCCATGGCCGCTGAGCCTGCGTGTCCGGAGCCTGTGCTCCGCAGCGGGAGAGGCCACAACAGTGAGAGGCCCGCGTACCTCAAAAAAAAAAAAAAAAAAAAAAAAAACTAGCAGTCCTGCACTCATGGCTCATCTGACTGCACGGAGAAGGCTGGTGAATACAGGCAAAATGCAAAGAGCTGGATTATCTATCAGATACTTGGGTGTTATCTAGCTGGGTAAGAAAAGCATACCTCTGCCCCACCACCCCTAAATAATTACAGACATGGGCTTTAGGGATATTAACTCAGGGACAGGCTTGTGAATTGGACGTGGCTGGCTACCTGGAAGGGTATGGTTAGGACCTGTGGCAATGGCAAAATAGAGCACCCTTGGGCTTCTGGTCCTAGCTGTGAAGGGGGTAGAGCAACGATACTGTGTGATGGAACAGCTGTGTACAGTCTACGTGTGTTAACAACAGGTGGAAGATATTACAAAAGGCCTACCCGAGTTGTCGAGCAATGCAAAAAACTATTACTTGGGGTCTAGATCAGCTGTGCGTGACATAGGGACCCCCCAAGGACATTGATAATGACCAAGGTATCCACTTTTCCAGCCATCAAGTTCAGGAATGGGCTGATAAAAATAACAGATGCTGGCATTTCCACCTACCCTACAACCCCACTGCTGCTGGGCTAATTGAAAGGAGGAATGGACTATTTAACAAACAATTGAGACTGGAAATGTCATTCTCTCAACATATGGTCCAGAAGGCTAACTCAAGCCCTAAGAGCTATAAATGAACATCCCAGGAGCAATTGTCCCAGTGCCTATGCTATGTTAACCCAGAGGCAACTAACTAATCAACACCATCAACTCTTGACCACTGGGACCATTGCCAGCTATCGGTCAGGACAATAACTCACTTCTGCCCTTGCCACAGGATCTACCCTGAGGAGAACATAGTATAAAATGGCCCTGGGACGGGCAGGTAAGTCCCCAGTAGAATTAGAAAGGGACTCAGGTGGGGCTGAGTAGAAGACAGGTGAATTCTAAGGCTACTAAGATAATTAATTCGGGCCCCCTACTGGAGAAAGACACTACTGTATTAACCCTGTGGTCTGTTGTTATACCGCCTGTCCAGTATTCAGCGCTGGCTCTGGGGACGGAGGGCGGACAGGCAATATGGTACTGCAGACCAGGACAAAATCCACAGGCAGGGGTGGTGTTATCTCAGCATGCTGTTACTGCTTGTATCTTGCGTTATGGTCATGATCTTCCCTTGTTGTGCCTGTTAGCATCTTAACATCTGTCCCCGGTCAGAGCGAAGGGAATCTTTCCCGACTGGGCAACAACAGTGGTCTCACTGAGAAATGAGTCTGATTGCTGGGTCTACAGCAAGATGCCATTGTCGTCCTCCTCTGGACTTCCATGAAAAATTGACCTGATAAATGCCTGGCTCCAAAGTTTGCCCACCTCTTGGACTCGTGATACTCTTTAGATGCTGGTGAATGTATTGTATTTGGTTGCAGTGCCCCTCTGCATACCTGACCCCAGGGATATCGCAGAAGACGGGCCGACCAAGGTTATAAAGGTCATGCAGGGTCTGTAGGGGTAGAGTGTATGGTCGGGCCATTCAAGATGGCTGTTCTCTTGCCCTCTGTACATCCCCTGCTCGACCAGTGCCTGCTTCAGCTGAATGTGCTTGCCCCCTGCTCCAGTTGGTGACTGTTCCAATGCTTAGGCCAGAGTGGCTCCACCTGTTAGTTGATTAAAGGGAAACATCTGCCCTCGTGATGGTCGTTAACCTGAGGGGCTGTGAGGGGCGTGCCCCTGTTGCTGGTTTCCCTGGTAACTGATGAGCCAACCTGATGTCAATTCCCCCCTGTAAATGGTAGCCTCCTTCTCCCCCAGTAGTGAATATGGCTGCCAAGTCCTGCCTGCCATCTGCCGTACACCGTGGGTTGTTGCTCTAGGACCTTTCAGTTCACATGTGTAAGATTCCCTGTCCAATAAACCACTGATGTCTCTGCCGCCGTTTCTGGGCTCTTCAGTTTCAAGGATGGGCAACCACAGGGCTTGCAGGCCTGCGGGGTGCAACCCAAGAGCCTCCTACAAATGATTAAATCATAAGGATCAAAACCTCTGAAAATACCATTTATGGTAAAAAATACCTTTTATGGTGAAAATAGGAGACAGGTATGATCTTCAGTTACATATAAGGGCCACAACAGGCCTTCAGGATTGAGTCGTATTCCTTTTGAAAAGAAGTGTAGATCAGAAAAAATTGAGAGAAATATTAACAGTGGGAAGTCCAGTGGTAGCAGCTCATGAGCGCCACTCTGGACTTAACATTTTTTTGTGACCACAGAGGTGGGAATTGTGTGACCTATGTGATAGAATTATCCTGGAGCTGGTTTGGTTCCAAGAGGCAGAGGATACTAGGTTTACCAAGGAATTGCACAGAAAAGCCATATTTGCTGGAAGCAGTTTGTCTCTGTAGCTGAAAAATAGAGAGATTTTAATATAACAATACAGTCTATCCTTGGCCAGGAGACCATTGAAAACAGCTGGTCTAGCAAAATCCAAGGCATTCATGGCTAGTAATAAAAAGGAACTGGTAAAATTTAGATGCTAAAATACACTAATAAAAAAGTAGAGAAAGTAGTAATAAATTCTTATTAACAGAATAACACTAACCATAAAAAATATTATGTTGCAGATGAAAATTTTGATTAAATGTTTTACTCTAGTGGAAAACCACAAAGGAAAAATGGTAAAGCTCAGAGAAAAAGTGGTGAAAACACAAAAAGGTATAACGTGAACCAAAAAAAAAAAGGAAGAAAAATTTGTATAGAAATTAAAATACATTTGAGAAGAACACAAGGCAGAATAGACACTGCAGAAAACATTAAAAATAGAGGAAAATGCAAAGTGAAATGAAATAAAATGAAGTTAAGAACAAATCACAGAAAAATGGAGAAAAAACTATAGGTATATAAGAAACATAAATCCAAGATATATACAATTTGAAGTCCCCAAAAGGAAGTCGAAATAATGGACTGGGACAAATATTCACAAATGCAAGCAGGAAAACTTTCTTGAAATAAAATAAAACCTGAATCTGTATATTGGAAGAGTACATCTTGAACCATGGAAACTGACTCAAAATAACTAATGCTGGAATGTATAGCTAGTAAAGTTGACTTCAAAGGAAAGTCCTTTGATAATTTTTCCATTTTCCTTTGGGAAATATGCCAGACATAGTTTGTTACCCAGAAGCTATTCTCTTGTGTATTGCAGGGTGCTAGAGGGGAGTATGCCACATTTTCCAGCTCCTTTGCCAGAGGTTTCAGTTAGAGTCTGCTGATGGGAGCCACTTGTGAGATTCGGAGGCCGGAAGAAGTTAGAAGCGGCAGCAGTTCCGCCAGGGACACTGGGCTTCCAATGGCAGTGAGTGCTGGTTCTTGAGCATCAGGTCAGTGCAGAGCAGTAGTTCCAGCAGTATCCATGGCAAGGATAGTTTTGCAGGCTCCTGCAGGCCGCTGCACCTGCCTGCAGTTCCTGATCTCTGGATAGCACCATCTAATTTCTTTTCCTCTTCCAGTACTGCCAACACTTTTGCAAGTGTTGCTTGGAACACCTAAAGGAGTTTCTGTTTCTCTCATCGGACTCTGATGGAAATAGCCTGGCAGGAAAACAGACAAACAAAACATTAAGTCACTTTGAAGAATCACTAAAAACTAATATAAGGCTGACCTCAGATTTTGTCATAGCAACATTAAACACCAGAAGGCAGAGGAGAGTACTTGTAAGACTCAAGGAAATGCAAAAATAAACAAATGAGACTACATCAAACTAAAAAGCTTTTGTACAGTGAAGGGAACTATGAACAAAATTAAAAAGGCCACTACTGAATTGGCAAGATATTTCCAAACAGTATAATTGATAAGGGTTTAATATCTAAAATATACAAGGAACTCATAAAACTCAACATCAAAAAAACCCAAACTACCTGATTACAAAATGACCAGAGATCTGAATAGATATTTTTCTAAAGAAGACATACAGATGGCCAACAGGCACATGAGAAGATGGTCAACCTCACTAATCAACAGGGAAGTGCAAATAAAAACCATAAGGAGATATCACCTCACACATGTCAGAACAGCTATTATCAAAAATACAACAGCAGTGTTGGCAAAGATGCAGAGAAAAGGGAACTCTTGTGCACAGTTGGTGGGAATGCAAACTGCTGTAGCCACTATGGAAAATGGTATGAAGATTCCTCCAAAAATTAAAAATAGAACTACCATATGATCCAGCAATTCCACTCCTGGGTATTTATCTGAAGAAAAAACCACTAATTTGAAAAGATGTATGCACCTATGCACATTGCAGCATTATTTACAATAGTCAAGATATGGAAGCAACCTAAGTGCCCATCAGTAGATGAATGGATGAAGATGTGGTATATATATATAAATACACACACACAATGGAATACGACTCAGCCATAAAAAAAATGAAAATTTGCCATTTTCAACCACATGGATGGACCTAGAGGGTATCATGCTAAGTGAAATAAGTCAGAGAAGACAAATACTGTATGACTTCACCTTTTGTGAAATCTAAAAAAACAAATGAATAAACATAAAACAGAGTCATAGATACAAAGAACAAACAGGTGGTTGCTAGAGGGGAGAGGATAGGGGAGGAAAGAAATAGGTGACGGACAGAAAGACGTACAAACTTCCAGGTGCAGAAACAAATGAGTCATGGTGGTGATTAGTTTGAAATATATAGAAATAACAAATCACTGTTGTGTAACTGGAACTAATATAGTATTGTAGGTCAATTATACTTTAGAAACAATGAACGTACAGAAGAAATCAGATTTACAGTTACCAGAGGTGGGGATGAGGGGAAATGGCATTGGATGAAGGCTGTCAAAAGGTACAAACTTTCAGTAATAAGATAAATAAGTACTAGGGATGTAACGTACAATATGATAAATATAATTAATACTGCTGTACATTAAAAAATTAAGAGTAAATCCAAAGAGTTCTCATTACAAGGAAACATTTTTTTTCTATTTCTTTAATTTTGTGTCTATAAGAGCGATGGATATTCACTAAACTTACTGTGGTAATCATTTCATGATGCATGTAAGTCAAATCATTATGCTGTACACTTTAAATTTAGGCAGTGCTGTATGTCAACTATATCTCAATAAAACGGGAAGGAGACATATGTTAAGAGGGTAGGTCATATATTAAGAGCTCTTACCCAAACAAACGAACAAATATAAAAGTTAGGCAGTTATAAATGTGGTGAAGAATAACAGCACAAACGTATATAGTATTTACTATGTGCCAGACACTCTTCTGAGTGCTTTTCACATATTAACTCATTTAATCGTTACAACAACACAATGAAATAATGTTATCCCTCCTTTTAAAGATGAAAATTATAAAACAGACTTAATAAATTGATATCACTCAATTAATAAAGCAGTGGAGGAGGGGTAGCCAGAATTCAATCCAAAAAGTTTGGGGCTGGAGTCTGGCCCTTAATCACTAGCCCACGTGGGCTCTCAGCATAGAGCAGGCTAAGGAGAGTGAGATTGACAAGGGGACAGGTATTGTTCTGGATGCTAGAGTCAGAAGGCTTCCGCGTTGGGGCTCAGGAGCAGAGAGCTGAATGAAGTGATGCTGCCTTCTCACACAGAACACATCGTAAGGTCATTAACCTATTACCAGGTTCCTTTTATCTCTTATCTTTCGATTCGATTGCTCTTACATTTCCCTCAAAATCCTACTCCAGCAAGCGTGTAGATCTCAGGCTTGGGTATGCGCGCTGTAACCTACTTTCGTGTTCTCTCTCCTTATTTCCTGGAGTGCATTGCTCCCTCCCTGTCACAGAGGTGGCCGTGTTAACCCTTAGACTAGTCTCAGTCCCGTCAACAGGGATATGAGGAAATAGAAGGATGGATTTAAACTATGGTCCCCAAAGACTCATGGGAGTGGCGCGGTTCCAAGAAAATGTACAAGATGTTTTCCTGATCAGGGTCACTGATAGACGAGGTGAGAGGAAGGCAGTCCCACTTCAATTACTTCATGACACAGCTGAAGGGCAGCCTGGGCCATGCAGCTCCCACTCCTATTGTGAGAAGTGGTAGCCACACTATAGGACTCTGGCTGCTAATCTAGAGTTAAGAGCAGGATACATGAAGCAGCAACAAACTGGGTCGCTCAAACAGGCAACAGTTTCCCCTAGAAAGAAAGAAATTTAAAAACTTAGATTATCAGATTTTAAATTCATTTGGGGGCTTCCCTGGTGGCGCAGTGGTTGCGAGTCCGCCTGCCGATGCAGGGGACGCGGGTTCGTGCCCCGGTCCGGGAGGATCCCACGTGCCGCGGAGCGGCTGGGCCCGTGAGCCGTGGCCGCTGAGCCTGCGCGTCCGGAGCCTGTGCTCCGCAACGGGAGGCCACAGCGGTGAGAGGCCCGCGAACCAAAAAAAAAAAAAAAAAAAAAAAATTCATTTGGGTCTAAAAAGGAAAGGGATGCCTGCATAGGAGCTAGTCACTTGCCATTTCTCTTCCCTAGCGGACAATTTTAAGATTAGGGTAATACAAGTCGACTTTAATACTTTTCAGTTGCTGAGCCCAGTAAATACTTGTTTAGCCCTTGCTGTGTTAGGAGACCTCTCTGTCAGTGAGGGGCTGGCCATCTAGTGGGGGAAGAAGATCTGAGCAGACCATGTAGTAAGAGCTACTACCTGAGCTCTAAGGAGTAACACTTCATCCAGCCTGGAGGAGTTTAGGAAAGCATCGCATCTTTGATTATTCCTAAAAGCAAACACAAATTCCAGATTTCTTTTCCATGAATCTGCTAGTGTACATGGGTGTCTAAATATAGATCCTGAAAATTTCTAAAGCCTGTTGCAATTTCTAGAGGCTTCTTTGCACCCAAACTCCTCCCACAGCACCCTTACCCCCACCCACTCACACCTCCCACCGCCTAACTACCATATTTTTTCTTTGCTTTGTTAGAATTTTTACTGAGAAAAATTCTGATAGTTAAGCTCCTCCCCAACCTATGTTCAGGGACCCTACTGATCAGTTACCTGTGTTTTACTAGTGACTTCTCTTTAAGTGTCCCTCTGTAATTTCAAGATTCTAAGGTGGTTAAAAGTGGCCGAGTTCTTGGCTTTCTGTGTACCTGCCTTAAAAGAGGGCACTATATTTGCTTTTCCCAGCAACTTGAGAGCTGATATCTCTGTGATGTTGATTCTGCTAAGAGAAGTATGGTGTAATTTCCCAATTTTTCTTCCGGGCTGATTGTTTGATTTTTAGGGTTTCTTTCCAAGCAGCAATGATCGTGCGGCAAGACAATGCGGATATATACATGACTTAGATTTACTCCTGTTAGGGCCAGCTTGAGAAGCAACAAGTTGGCAGGACCCAGAGTGTCTGTTTCCTTCCCTTCAGCGCACAGGCTCTAGGTAACTCTTCTATTTGTCATATTCTTTCACTTCGTCATAATCAATCTTGTTCTGCATTGCAAACCATCCCCCTAAATCCTCCCTAGACACATCAAAATTGATGTAATAAACGTCTATGACTCTGCCCCCTAACAACTGTTCACTTCATTTGCATGTGGTTTTCTCATTATGAAGTCATTGCAATAAGGAGTTGGTGAAAGGCTGGAATGACTGAGAGTTGAACTTGTGCAGTGTAGCTCTGACGGACCTTTAACTCAGCTTGCTCTGTTCTTGGCTACTCTAACTATTGTGATTAAAGACTACAAATGATTCTACCTGTTTTCTCTCCTTGTTTTCTCTCTCTGTCTCCTCAAGTTCTGTCTTACTGGCACAGTGCCTCCTGGATTTAGTAGTTCAACTCTTTCTATTTCTACTGGCTGATACTGATGCATTTCTACATCTTCTGGAGTATAGATTCCTCCCCGACATCTCCTTCCCACAAAATTGTTGGGTGTCGGTGATTTATTCTAGTCCTTAATATCTGTTGTTACCCCAAATTGTAATAGAATTAAGACTGCGAATAAATGCTATGTTTTTAATATAGCTAAACACCGATACATTCATCATTTAAAAGTCTGTTCCCTTGAAAATTTTAAATACTAAACTCGGAACACGTTCAAATGGTTTGACTCTGCTGAGAGGTGCGTCATAGTAGAAAAACTCTGGATCAGAAGTTGGGCTTGGATTTGAGATCCACCTCGGGCAGTTATTACCTGTGGCTTCAGAAATTTGGACACGTTTCTTAAACCCTTTGAGCCGTGGTATCATCATTTGCAAAGGAGAATAACAAAACCCCCTTCACAGAGACTGTGTGTTGGAACCGAATGTGAAATTGCAAGCACCTCAGTGCATGATGTGACCAGTATATTCAGGTAGTTGAGTGCATGGATTTTGGTGTCGCACAGGGGTTTGATTCCCAGCAATGCCATTCAATTGTTATGTGACCTTGAGAGAACTATTCATCTTCTTTCCATCTCCTGTTTTTGTGCGTTAAATGGGGATAAGATTTCCTTGTCTCATAGGGCTGTTGTGTGGATTAAATAGGGTGATGAAAGTAGTGTTTAGCACGGTGCCTAGCAAGTTAGTAAATGTTCAATAAATATTAGTTGTGTTAACACAATAAGTTATTCCATAGCTAGTATTAATAGTTGCTCAATGAGTGTAGTCCATTTAAATTTAACAAAAGGAAGAAAAAATATCTGGGAAAAAAAAAAAAAGATCTGAAGCAAAACCAGGAGGCACTGTATATTATCTGACTAGGAAAAATGTGCTCAAATAGGCAGCCGAGCTTGTGATCATAGGCCATTTTACAAGCAACTTCCAACAAATCTTAGAAAAATCACCTTTGAGAGAGAGTCATAGAAGTTGGCTCTTGGAAACTTTCACTCTTGCATTAAGGTGAAACCAGAGTTTGGTATGTAGATAGAAGTCAATAATATTTGTAAAGTAAATGCTACTGTGTGGCATGTGGGTCGTTGAAAAAGTTTTGAAAGTAGTTATCGAAATACATTCTTTATTTACTGTGGGTGGCATGCATCAGGGCATAATACTTTCCTTTGAAAAGACAGACTCAACAACAAGGTTGTTTTTCCATAAATGATCTGAGGAAAGGCTGATGTGGAATTTACTTCAAGTGAAATACCATGGTCTACAGGTTATGTCTTTACAGAATTATCGGAATGTAGATGGTATTTTTTCTTTTCTTGGAACTTGTAAGTCTATTTTTCTCTATTTGAACACTGGAGAGGTGAGCAGATGCTGTTAAAAAACAGTTCGAAAACTCTGCTTTGAATAGTCTGAAAACAGGTGGAAGGTTTTAAAGGACATCTTTAATCTCAGCATTCTGTTCATGAAAAATCATTGTAAATGTTAATAAATCTGCTGGTTTTATAAATACTTATTAATTTCACTCATAGAGAACAGGTGGATCTGGTAGCATCATACTGATGTCTCCACCCAGCACTCTGTCTCCCTAACCACAGCCCTGTGGGGAAATGCTCCCGTTCAAGAATTTCTGATAAATATTTAACAACCTGTCCCCAGGAAAATAAAAAAGTCCTGGTATGCTTGTGTATGCTTTGCAGTGTATGCTTATTTCTGTTGTGTAAATATTCCCACCATGGCTGATTTCAAGCTCTCGTCTGGAGTTGGGAGGAGATGCATACAGTCAACTCCAAAGGCCGTAGCTGGCTCCAGGCTACCACTGCTCTTATCTCTCTCTTTTTTTTTTAAACATCTTTATTGGAGTACAGTTGTTTTACAGTGCTGTGTTAGTTTCTGCTGTATAACAAAGTGAATCAGCTATATGCGTACGTATATCCCCATATCTCTTCCCTCTTGTGTCTCCCTCCCTCCCACCCTCCCTATCCCACCCCTCTAGGTGGTCGCAAAGTACCGAGCTGATCTCCCTGTGCTATGCGGCTGCTTCCCACTAGCTATCCACCCTACGTTTGGTAGTGTATATATGTCCATGCCACTCTCTCACTTCATCCCAGCTTACCCTTCCCCCTCCCCATGTCCTCAAGTCCAGTCTCTACGTCTGTGTCTCTATTCCTGTCCTGCCCCTAGATTCTTCAGAACCTTTTTGGTTTTGTTTTTTACATTCCATATATATGTGCTAGCATACGGTATTTGTTTTTCTCTTTCTCATTTACTTCACTCTGTATGACAGACTCTATGTCCATCCACCTCACTACAAATAACTCAATTTCGTTTCTTTTTATGGCTGAGTAATATTCCATTGTATATATGTGCCACATCTTCTTTATCTGTCAATGGACACTTAGGTTGTTTCCATGTCCTGGCTATTGTAAATAGAGCTGCAATGAACATTGTGGTACATGACTCTTTTTGAATTATGGTTTTCTCAGGGTATATGCCCAGGAGTGGGATTGCTGGGTCGTATGGTAGTTTTATTTGTAGTTTTTTAAAGAACCTCCATACTGTTCTCCATAGTGGCTGTACCAATTGACATTCCCACCAACAGTGCAATAGTGTTCCCTTTTCTCCACACCCTCTC
>NC_041220.1:62920441-62927799 GCF_002837175.3 Physeter macrocephalus
ATTTAGGTCTTTAATCCATTTTGAGTTTATTTTAGTGTATGGTGTTAGGGAGTGTTCTAATTTCATTCTTTTGCATGTAGTTGTCTGGCTTTCCCAGCACTAGTTATTGAAGAGGCTGTCTTTTCTCCATTGTATATTCTTGCCTCCTTTGTCATAGATTAGTTGACCCTAGGTGCATGGGTTTATCTCTGGGCTTTCTATCCTGTTCCATTGATCTATAGTTCTGTTTTTGTGCCAGTACCATACTATCTTGATTACTGTAGCTTTGTAGTATAGTCTGAAGTCAGGGAGCCTGATTCCTCCAGCTCCATTTTTCTTTCTCAAGATTGCTTTGGCTATTCGGGGTCTTTTGTGTTTCCACACAAATTGTGAAATTTTTGGTTCTAGTTCTGTGAAAAATGCCATTGGTAGCTTCATAGGGATTGCATTGAATCTGCAGATAGCTTTGGGTAGTAGAGTCATTTTCACAATGTTGATTCTTCCAATCCAAGAACATGGTATATCTCTTCAACTGTTTGTATCATTTTAATTTCTTTCATCAGTGTCTTGTATAGTTTTCTTCATACAGTTCTTTTGTCTCCTTAAGTAGGTTTATTCCTAAGTATTTTATTCTTTTTGTTGCAGTGATAAATGGGAGTGTTTCCTTAATTTCTCTTTCAGATTTTTTATCATTAGTGTATAAGAATGCAAGAGATTTCTGTGCATTAATTTTGTATCCTGCTACTCTACCAAATTCACTGATTAGCTCTAGTAGTTTTCTGGTAACATCTTTAGGGTTCTCTATGTATAGTATCATGTCATCCACAAACAGTGACAATTTTACTTCATCTTTTCCGATTTGGATTCCTTTTATTTCTTTTTCTTCTTTGATTGCTGTAGCTAAAACTTCCAAAGCTATGTTGAATAATAATGGTGAGAGTGGACAACCTTGTCTCGTTCCTGATCTTAGAGGAAATGGTTTCCGTTTTTCACCATTGAGGATGATGTTGGCTGTGGGTTTGTCATATATGGCCTTTATTATGTTGAGGAAAGTTCCCTCTATGCCTACTTTCTGGAGGGTTTTTATCATAAATGGGTGTTGAATTTTGTCAAAAGCTTTCTCTGCATCTATTGAGATGATCATATGGTTTTTCTCCTTCAGTTTGTTGAAATGGTGTATCATGTTTCTATGTTCATCAAAGATATTGCCCTGTAGTTTTCTTTTATTGTGACATCTTTGTCTGCTTTTGGTATCAGGGTGATGGTGGCCTCGTAGGATGAGTTTGGGAGTGTTCCTCTCTCTGCTACATTTTGGAAGAGTTTGAGATGGACAGATGTTAGCTCTTCTGTAAATGTTTGATAAAATTCACCTGTGAAGCCATCTGGTCCTGGGTTTTTGTTTGTTGGAAGATTTTTAGTCACAGTTTCAATTTCAGTGCTTGTGATCGGTCTGTTTATATTTTCTATTTCTTCCTGGTTCAGTCTGTGAAGGTTGTGCTTTTCTAAGAATTTGTCCATTTCTCCCAGGTTGTCCATTTTATTGGCATAGGGTTGCTTGTAGTAATCTCTCATGATGCTTTGTATTTCTGCAGTGTCAGTTGTTACTTCTCCTTTTTCATTTCTAATTCTGTGGATTTGAGTCTTCTCCCTTTTTATCTTGATGAGTGTGGCTAATGGTTTATCAATTTTTTTTATCTTCTCAAAGAACTCTTAGTTTTATTGATCTTTGCTATTGTTTCCCTCATTTCTTTTTCATTTATTTCTGATCTGATCTTTATGATTTCTTTCCTTTTGCTAACTGGGATTTTTTTGTTCTTCTTTCTCTAATTGCTTTAGGTGTAAGGTTAGGTTGTTTATTTGAGGTGTTTCTTGTTTCTTGAGGTAGGATTGTATTGCTATAAACTTCCCTCGTAGAACTGCTTTTCCTGCATCCCATAGGTTTTGGGTTGTTGTATTTTCATTGTTATTTGTTTCTAGGTGTATTTTGATTTCCTCTTTGATTTCCTCAGTGATCTTTTGGTTATTTAGTAATGTATTGTTTAGCCTCCATGTTTTTGGAATTTTTACGGATTTTTTCCTGTAATTGATATCTACTCTCATAGCGTTGTGGTCGGAAAGGATATTTGATACAATTTCAATGTTCTTAAATTTACCAGTACTTGATTTGTGACCCAAGATATGATCTATCCTGGAGAATGTTGCATGAGCACTTGAGAAGAAAGTGTATTCTTAAGTCCTTCTTATTTAATGTATCATTTAAGGCTTGTGTTTTCTTATTTATTTTCATTTTGTATGATCTGTCCATTGGTGAAAGTGGGGTGTTAAAGTCCCCTACTATGATTGTGTTACTGTCGATTTCCCCTTTTATGGCTGTTAGTATTTGCCTTACGTATTGAGGTGCTCCTATGTTCAGTGCATAAATAATTATAATTGTTATATCTTCTTCTTGGATCGATCCCTTGATCATTATGTAGTGTCCTTTTTTGTGTCTTGTAATAGCCTTTATTTTAAAGTGTATTTTGTCTGATATGAGAATTGCTACTGCAGCTTTGTTTTGATTTCCATTTGCATGGAATATCTTTTTCCTTCCCCTCGCTTTCAGTCTGTATGTGACCCTAGGTCTGAAGTGGGTCTCTTGTAGGCAGCATATATACAGGTCTTGTTTTTGTATCCTTTCAGCCAGTCTATGTCTTTTGGTTGGAGCATTTAATCCATTTACATTTAAGGTAATTATCTATATGTATGTTCCTATTACCATTTTCTTAATTGTTTTGGGCTTGTTATGGTAGGTCTTTTCCTTCTCTTGTGTTTCGTGTCTAGAGAAGTTCCTTTAGCATTTGTTGTAAAGCTGGTTTGATGGTGCTGAATTCTCTTAATTTTTGCTTGTCTGTAAAGTTTTTAGTTTCTCCGTTGAATCTGATTGAGATCCTTGCTGGGTAGAGTAATCTTGATTGTAGATTTTTCCCTTTCATCACTTTAACTATGTCCTGCCACTCCCTTCTGGCTTGCAGAGTTTCTGCTGAAAGATCAGCTGTTAACCTTATGGGGATTCCCTTGTATGTTATTTGTTGCTTTTCCCTTGCTGCTCTCAATATTTTTTCTTTGTATTTAATTTTTGATAGTTTGATTAATATGTGTCTTGGCATGTGTCTCTTTGGGTTCATCCTTTATGGTACTCTCTGTGCTTCCTGGACTTGATTGACTCTTTCCTTTCCTATGTTAGGGAAGTTTTCAACTATAATCTCTTCAAATATTTTCTCAATCCCTTTCTTTTTCCCTTTTCTCCTGGGACCCCTATAATTCGAATGTTGGTGTGTTTAATGTTGTCCCAGAGGTCTCTGAGCCTGTCCTGCATTCTTTTCATTCTTTTTTCTTTATTCTGCTCCCTGGAAGTTATTTCCACCCTTTTATCTTCCAGCTCACTTATCCGTTCTTCTGCCTCAGTTATTTTGTTATTGATTCCTTCTCGAGTATTTTTAATTTCATTAATTGTGTTGTTCATCACTGTTTGTTTGCTCTTTAGTTCTTCTAGATCTTTGTTAAATGTTTCTTGTATTTTCTCCATTCTTTTTCTGAGATTTTGGATCATCTTTACTATCATTACTCTGAATTGTTTTTCAGGTATGTTGCCTATTTCATCTTTATTTACTCGGTCTTGTAGGTTTTTACCTTGCTCCTTCATCTGTAACAAATTATTTTGTCATTTTTTTTTTTTTTGATGGGTGGTGCTGTATTCCTGTTATTGGTTGTTTGGCCTGAGACATCCAGCACTGGAGTTTGCAGGCAGTTGGATAGAGCTGCGTCTTGGTGCTGAGATGAGGACCTCTGGAAGCCTCAGTCCGATTGATATTCCTTGGGGTGTGAGGTTCTCTCTTAGTCCAGCGGTTTGGACTCAGAGCTCCCATCACAGGAGCTTGGGCCCAACCTCCAGGCTGGGAACGAAGATCCCACAAGCTTCGTGTTGCACCAGTCACTGAGGGTTCCTCCTGTACCCTTAGGTGTCTCTGGTCTCCTACCGGTGCCTGGTAGGTGCCCTAGTTGTGAGGAGACGTGAATTCTGTGTCCTCCTAGTACACCATCTTGACTCCACCTTCCACTGCTCTTATCTCTTATCCGACTTTGGTGGGGCTGATACTGGCAACACTCACACAGAAGGTGGTCACATGAATGAGACATGGCCTACCCTTGTGCTCAATCCCTTTGCCTCAGGTATGGGTCCAAGAGTAAACAAGTGACCCATTTGGGTTAATCAAGATCTCTCTAAGGAATTTGGTATTTGAACAATGGAGATGAGTTCTCTCTTTGTTCTTGAATAATGAGCTGTGATGTCATAAACTCAGAACATCCTCAAGGGACAGAATGAGGGCCAGCAGAGACTGGGAGAGATGTGAAATGGAGAGAGAGAGAGAGATTGACATCATCATATTTTACATCATGTTTTACAGCTACCTGAGACAGAATTTCCATCTGTTGCGTAAGTTAACTTGAGCAACAATTTTTCCAACTTGCCGTTTAGTACATATCTGGCATATTCAAAAAATAGAATCCTATAAACCTATTAAGATGATGATTTGGAAGCATAATAATTCATATTTGAAGATTTTTCTTCAATTACCATTAATTTTATTTAAGATTTTTAAAAGTTAAAAAAATGCATATGGATTAAAGTTGCACATTTTCTATGGCTTTTGAATTCCCCACTGTCCCTTGAAAACTCATCTTTTAATGCACCAAATGATCCATTCTATATATATATTAATTTTCATCAAAATGGAAACACATATATACAAACTTCCCACAAAAAATAATCTCAGATCCCAACTGAGTTCAGGATGTGTCGATATAGAGAAATAATGGATAGCAATAAATACATTTTTCTTCAAAAAACAAGCAAAAAAGGAAGCCCTTCTCCCAATACTGTACACAATATCTTATTACCATCTGTCGCCAAGGCTGCTCAGATAGCTATCTGCCTCCTATGGTGCCAGGAGTTGAAATTGTGACTTGAAAAAGATTTTAGAAATGCCTCTTGCTCATTTTTATTTATTAAAGAAGCTGCCACATGGATATGAGTGTTGAGGCACTGCAGCATCATGGTTCAGGGTATTGGCTTGGTCTGTATTGTGGCTCAGCATTTCCTGGCCATGTGATCTTGGTTAAGTACTTAAATTTGTAAGAATCAGTTGCCTCATGTGTCAAATGAGAATATTTATGTTCTAGGAGATGCCTAGTTTTTAATCTGCCCTGTAATGCAAGCCAGCACTTTTCCTGAAATTTTCCCCTTCATACCCTGTCATTTACATGACCGTTCTGGAAATTGCCAGGGTGGTGAAATAAGGGTGAGGTTTTCCACTGTTCAGCCTGTCCAAATACCTGTACTGGGGCTTTCCATTTCCCACTACTGCTGTCATATAGTGGGTGAAATTTCCTGTGCTCTCTTTTGGGATACTTATGAGTGTCCTGGGTTGATGATAGAGATAGTGTCCACAAGAGTCTCTGCAAAGTTTTGAGCATAGATAGAGGTGGAGGCAGCTGGTAATGGCAGCCATCCTCTACCCAAGAGTGATGATAGTCACTGACATGGCTTTTGTGTAAGTATAAGAGTAGTCAAGTATCTTGGCTTCCACTCTGCTTCCTAAAGCTGGCCACTTACTGATGATTAGACATATTTCCCTGCTGATACTTCCCTCTCATCCTTAACTCCCCTGTGACCCTTCTGTTCTGGAAATTCTGTCCTCTTCTGAGGTCTTGGCACCACAATTCCCTTTCCACTTTCTCTCATCCCAGTTAATGCTCAACCATCGTTTTTCCAAGTGTGGGAGTTGGAGTCATTTCCTTCCCTCTTGTTTGCTTTTCAATCTTTGTTATATAAACTCTTTGATCCACTTCCTTCAGGGATTTCCTTTTGAGTCTTAAGAGACTAGTTAGGAAGCATTAAAAAAAAAAAAAAAAAGAACAAAGCCAACCACCACCAACCAAACCAAACCTACAAATGGAAGTACATGCATTTTTTTTTTTACTTTCCTTGTAGAAAAATGCTAAAGCTTCTAGATTCCTCTGACCAACTGGGGGAAGAATGAAACTGCATGAAAGAAAGATTGACATTTCAAGATCTCGTTACCTTGATGTGACAGACATGACCTCCTGAACACTGCTGGTCCGATGTTGGGCATCTGAATAAACCTTGGCCAAGAGTGGTCCTTTGCCAGGAATATTAAAATTGCAACTCAGAAAGGATAGCTTTTCTTTGGTATTAAAAATTTAAGAGTTGAGTTATTAGTGGTCTTGTTTTCTGTCATATAGACATGAGGACCAGAGGAAACCCATCTGCAGACCAAGAAAGAAGAGTGTGGGAGACTTGCAAAGAGGTGCAGAGAAGACAGAGTAAGGAACTTGAGCAGTTCTTCTAGAACCAGTGGTTTGGAGCCAGTGGTTTGAGAGTTCTCATTATATTCTAAATACTGGGTTCTGTGAGTTGGGTTTCTGTCCTTGTGATCCAGAGTCCTATTACAAATACCCACTTCCTAGGGTTTCTGTGCAGTGTAGATATGGTAAGCTCGTTCAGTTTCTTAGTATAATATCTGGCACTTAATAAGCATACAGAATTTTGTTATTGTTTAAAACAATTCACTTTTTCATATCTGACTTTTTGTTATCCAGATTTCCTAATCACTATCCGTGCCTGTCCAAGACAATATGATTTACTCATTTACCATCCATTCTGTTCATGTTTGGTTAAGCAATCATTCCTGTTCATCATTACATGCCCTTAGGTACCATTACTTACTTAGGGCAGTATCCGGCACACAATAAGCATCAAATGATGATTGTTCAGTGAATGCATTTGGGATACAATGTGATAATGATTGATTAATTTCTGTGATTTAAGAACAAGAAAACCAAAATATCACTCCTAACTATTGCCATATATATTGAAACCAAAACTTAGTGTTAATGAAAAAAATTCTGACATTTCCTTGAAAATGTCTCATAAAACTTATATTGAACATAGGATACTTCGGTTTTGCATCAATTCTGAAAACTGACGTACTCTTACAGATTTAGGATTTCCTTAATAAAAATCCACATAAGGTTATCATGTTCTGAATTTATCTCAACCTAATGGAAGAAGAGCAGCTTTACCTGGGAATATCACCATTTTATGAAATTTGCCATGTCTCTTTTACTACACATATGTTTTACTATACTTACACTTCCTTGTTTGCATATTTTTAAAGATATTTCAAAAATGACTTCTGTTGTGCATTTGTTGTGTGCTTTTTTTTTTTTTTTTTTTTTTTTTTGTGGTACGCTGGCCTCTCACTGTTGTGGCCTCTCCCGTCGCGGAGCACAGGCTCCGGACGCGCAGGCTCAGCGGC
>NC_041220.1:62927811-62939093 GCF_002837175.3 Physeter macrocephalus
GGCCCAGCCGCTCCGCGGCATGTGGGATCTTCCTGGACTGGGGCACGAACCCGTGTCCTCTGCATCGGCAGGCGGATTCTCAATCACTGCGCCACCAGTGAAGCCCTGTTGTATGCTTTATGGTAAAGAGGTGATCATGTTTTGGAAGGCATGTTAATATTAACCTCCTCTATTTGAAGGAAATGTTGACTTAACAAAGGTACTTTCCTAGTGACTCACCTGGCTTGACATTCCATTGTGATTCCATTTAGTACTATGGAAGTTACACGTTATTTAACAGCAACTTTGGTACTTTATTCTACTGCTCCAGAGTGGACAAAAAAAATCTAAAGAGACTTTGACTCTGGCAATTTCACTTCCTTTAAGACCATTCCTCTCAACTATTATTCTTTCCAATGAAACTTTGTCTCTCTTTTGGAGAAGAGAATGTCAGGGTGTTACCTAATGAAAGCTTTCAAGAATAAATTATACAAATACAAGGAAAAACTGTGTTCAATCTTATCTGAAGACAGATGGAGAAGATCTAGAGTTTAAATTATGGAATGAGAGAATAAGGATTGGCTTTAAAGCAGTAAATTTGTTTTGTGATGTTTTTGTTTGCCATGGATGCCTTCAAGAACTGCTGAAAGTTATGAATCCATTCCCTAGAGAAATCTATATATCAGTATACACAGAATTCTTCATGGCATTTCAGGGACTTCACAAACATGCTGAAACTTTTCTACAAATTCTATCTTAAAAACACTTGCTCTAAAGAACAGTTTCCCAACAATAAAGATTGTTTAATAGTTAACTAAATTGCTTACCATGAAGTTTTATTCAAATGGGAAGTACGGCCTTAGTAGTTTTACTTCTGAACTGACAATATCTATTTATTGAAATACTGAGGTACTAAAGCCACTTTCTGCTCTGTGAATCTTTGAAAGGTATGTTTTCTGCAAAATTCGTGTGCATTCATATTACACATACTGAATCTAAGGGAAGCATCTGCCCTTTCTGAAATAGTACCCACTATAATGGGACATGCATCATAATTTTGGGGAGAAAATCAATTTACAGAGAATCGACTATATAGAATTGAATGGAAAATTAAATTTAGGTTCATTAATCATAAAGAGTCAATGCATTGAAATGTTCTAAGTATTATCTACTAATACCATAAATAAAATTGGGATGAGTTACTGTTTCATGTGAAATAATAAATCAAGAACATAAAAATGTCTAGGGAAATTTTATTGCTATTTTATTCTCAACATCTCAGCAGGATACGGCCAGAAGTTTCTGCTGGTGGTAATGAATTTGTACATGAGTGTTTAATCCTCAGGGACATGTCAACCCTTCTAACAATACATATTTTAAAAAATATGGATGGACACCATAGTAGAAAAGGATATTTGATGTTTTCCTTCTCTAGTGTGTTTAGAACAAAAGCATGTGATACATGTTATATATATATATAATTATGTATATAATATATGCAACTGTATGTTTTATATAATATATAATAATACCACTGTTTACTTTTAATTCTCAAATATACCAGAGAAGACTGATATTTTCAGAAAATTTTTGAAAGAGCTGAAGTCAATATATACCTCTTGATTAGTGTTTTCATAGTATTTTGATTGAAAGCCAGAGTAAGATATATGTATAACCTATTATACTCTATGTATTCATAAAAGCAAAAATTTCATAAAATATTCTTATACTTACTATCAGTAATATTTAGGTAAACATTTAAATAAAGTACAATACACTTTAATATTTACTTTTCCATTTTATTTTAATCTATTTCATAGAAAATTTCTTTCCCCCTAAATTGATTTCACAACCCCTGAAGAATGAAAACAGTTTAAAAATTCTTTCTCAAAGTTAAAGGTTCTCAAAATTAGGTGTGTAAAAGAAAATCCCAGAGGTCTTTCAAAATGCAGATTACTAGGCCCATTTTCAGAGATTCTGATTCACTAACATTTTGTGCAGTCCAAGAATCTACAATATTCAGAAGCTTCCAAGATTTCTCCGATGCAGATTCTGAGAAATAGGTTCTATCTAGTAATCCAGGTTCTATCCTTGAATTAAGTTAGATCAGCTAAAAATTACACATTTGCGCTAGGCTGTGTTGACTTCCTGCAGGGTTGCTTTTACTGAGACAAACTTTGGTGTCTTGTCTTCAGTTTTCACTGAATGATGCAAGAAGAAATTTCATATTGCACTTTCATAGGTATGTCATTGAGACAAGAGTCTTCATAGCACAGCAGTGTTGCATATGTGAAGCTCCAAGTGAAATTATTGCTATACACCAGGGAAGGCTTCACTTCCCTTAAAGAGTTGCTATTTTTTTCTTACCAAAGAGAATTAAATAATTGACTATTATGTGCCAGAACAACCAAGACGTTTTTCTATTTTAACTATTGTATTCCTGGCACCTAGAACAATGGTTGGTTCATAGCAGATACTAACAACTTAAATATTTGTTGAACTGAATGCTTCCCTTTCACTTTGGCTTTCAACAATATTGGAGGCAAATTCATACGTCAACTTTGACACTAGTAGATCTTATGGCCTATATAGGTGCACATTTATTACCTTTGTGATTTTGACATTCTGTGCTGATTTGTTTGCTTCTGGGTTTTTATTTGGTAAGCTTATATGTGGCAAGGTCTATATACATAAATTTTACCAACAACTATTATGTATGCGATGCGTAGTAGTTTAAAATTATTTTCCCCTCGTAAGAGGCTGATTTAAAAACTGAAATTTAAGAGATTTCATGATTTACCTAATTCAGACTTCAGGAGGGTTGGAGGACTTTGATGAAATCATTATGAGAACAGCATAAAACTGTGGTTATAGAGTATCTGTTTTCCTGCAAGTATTGTGGAAACTTGGCCTTCCAAGTTTGCTGCAGAGATACAGCTGTAGACTGCCAGCATATGTTTAATTATGCTTAAACCTGTCGTTTGAATCATTTCACCTCTACACTCCCCATTTTGTGTTGAAGTACATGACGAGAATGACTTGTTTTGTGATAATCTTGGGTATTCACAAGAAAGCCCACTAATGATCAGGTAAGATCTGCTATTGTACTAAACAGGATATTTAAAGATTTTAAGTCATATCTAAAAGGGTTGCATTAGAGCAGGAAAGTTAGCACTTGTCCATATGTTTTTCCTGTGTGTTTCCCAATGTTCTGCCATAAAGGTCCATCTTGTTACTCTAGTTTTAAGAAAAGGATTGAGGGCCAGAACTTTTTTAAAAATTTATTTTATTGAACTATAGTTGATTTACCGTGTTGTGTTAATTTCTATTGTACAGCAAAGTGATTCAGTTATACACATATACACATTCTTTGTCATATTCTTTTCCGTTATGGTTTATCACAGGATATTGAATATAGTTCCCTGTCCTATACAGTAGGACCTTGTTGTTTATCCATTCTATACATAATGGTTTCCATCCCAAACTCCCAGTCCATTCCCCGCCATCCCCACCGCCCTGGCAGCCACAAGTCTGTTCTCTGTGTCTGTGAGTCTGTTTCTGTTTCATAGATAAGTTCATTTATGTCATATTTTAAATTCCACATATAAGTGTTATCATATGGTATTTGTCTTTCTCTTTCTGACTTTACGTAGTATGATAATCTCTAGGTCTATCCATGTTGCTTGAATGGCATTATTTCATTCTTTTCATGGCTGAGTAGTATTCCATTGTATATATGTACCACATCTTCTTTATCCATTCATCTGTTGATGGACATTTAGGTTGTTTGCATGTCTTGGCTATTGTAAACAGTGCTGCTAAGAACATTGGGGTGCATGTATCTTTTCAAATTATAGTTTTCTATGGATATATGCCCAGGAGGGGGATTGCTGGATCATATGGTAATTCTATTTTTAGTTTTTTGAGAGGGGCCAGAATTTTAATGTTAGTTTTGGGTAATTTTGCCTTGACAGAGGTTCTAGTTCTAACATTTTGGGGGAGCGATCCTGGGCATGGATGAGCTTCAGCAGCCTCATCTGCCCCTGTGATTGGAGAGGAAAGTTTCCCTTGACTGCCTTCTAACTCCAGATTGGAGGTCTTGCTCTCATACTTTACTCTTTCTCATCCTTTATGTCAACATATTAGTTTTATGAAATTGTTGAAAGTGTGCCACTGGCAGAAAATGAGCTCGGGGGGGAAATAGTACCCCCAGCTTCTCTGCTATGGGTCTTCTTGGCAGAGTTGAAATGTCCAAATATTTGACCATTCTTGCCTGAGTGGTTGTTGATTAATTTGTCTCCTTTGTTCATTATGCCACAGATGACTGTGAACAGTGAAATAGGTACAAGGGGAGGGGAAAAAAAAAAAGATTGGATCTAACATTCCTCAAGAATCTATCTACTAAGTCGTGTTTAAGTGCATTTTTTTACTTTAAATTTTGGAACAAGCTCCAAATGTGACTAGCCCCTTGGAAATATCTCTTTTGGATATTATTATTATCCTCACTTTATTGATGGAAGAAACGAGTTCTCAGAGAGGTTAAGCAGCTTGCCAAGATTGCATGTCAGTGGTCAGCAAGTATGTCTAAATTCAATGTCTCTTTCCACCAGACCACATGCACACCCAAATCTGTGCGCAGGCAAGGAAAGGTATCTCTAGTTTCTCTGAGAGCAATAGTAGTGATTACATTGCTGGTTTGCTGTCATATACAGAGGATATTATCCAAAGTTGGTGTATTTGCTCATTTGTAGAGAAATTGTATTCGTGTTTCTGTCTTCTTGTTCTGTACTGATTCAGGTAGAGAGGTAGACTCCAAGGTTTTTTGGTTTTGTTTTTGTCTTGGTAATAATTAAGTACTGCCCTATTAAAGCCCTACTTGTGCATTGCATTGCCTATTTATTAATAAATGTCAACTATTCCAGAACATTTTACTGTATCCAGACCCTTGTCCCTTTTAGAGTTAGCTGTTTGTAATATGTATCTGAATTTTCAAGATAGGTTTTCCTTACTTCCCAGAACATCATGCCCAAACATCTGTCCATTGTTTCAGATGTGGGCCTCTGACTTTCCTGTTCCATTCCATCTACTCCACCTTCCTGACAAACTGTAACATAAAGTAGGGTTACACTTTATGTAACCCTTATACTTCTTCAGAATGCAAGGAAAAAAGCATGAAATCAAGAAAGGATAAAGGAAAGAAATAGTCTGCTCACTGGCAGACTAGAAAAAGCAGCACAGATTGTGGTAAGAAGGAACACATTTGTATTTCAAAGTAGTCTTTTTTTTTTTTTTTTTTTTTTTTTGCGGTACGCAGGCCTCCCACTGTCGTGGCCTCTCCCATTGCGGAGCACAGGCTCCGGACGCACAGGCTCAGCGGCCATGGCTCACGGGCACAGCCGCTCCGCGGCATGCGGGATCCTCCCGGACCGGGGCACGAACCCGTGGCGGCATGTGGGATCTTCCCGGACCGGGGCACGAACCCGTGTGCCCTGCATCGGCAGGCGGACTCTCAACCACTGCGCCACCGGAGAAGCCCTCAGAGTAGTCTTTGAAGCTTAGACATGAAGGCTGGTTATTAATGAGGTTACTTTCCATCTCTCATCCTAGATAGTGATTTAGATAAACCCCAATGGCCACCTCTTTTTCTGTTGATGACTTATTTCTTTTTTATCTGTGTTAATTAAATATACCCTTTGAGTAAATACCTTAAGTGATATTAAAAATTGATGAACAAATGAAAGTGATCCAGCACCTGAATAATCACTAACTAGTAATCTCATTACTGTTCTCTAATAAATTATGTAATTATTTCACATCACACACACATGGCTCAAACCAATGGAGCCCAGAGTAATTTACATTCTCACATGCCCTTTAAAGAATGGCCCCCAACTTCTTATAAACACATCAAACAAATTAAATAGTGGGATATCAGAAACTTTACTGTCTTCAATCTGGAATGAGTAAAAAGTTCAACAATCCCTTGGGAGATGTATTATACATTTTACATTTTGTGACTGGCCTTTTTGGGATCATGTAGACAATGGGCTTGTGAATCTTCAGCACGTGCTTTCCAGGTCAGGTCTGCTTATTTAGATACCCAGATAAGTTTATCCAGGTCTGCATATCTAGATATATTTACCACATCATATCACTTCTGCTGAAGTCACTTTTCTATCTCCGCTATTATCAAAGAATTCCACAGTATTATGTTTCCATGGTAGACACTTTATTTGATTAAATCAGTTTTACGCAATACACTCAAACTTGACTCAAGAGTTCCTTAGAAATATCTTATTTTCTTAGAAAATATATATTGTGACTCAGGGGTTTAAGGGTGGTGTTTTAGAAAATGTGACCAGTGATTGCTGTGTTGGTGTTAAGTAGCAGTTACTCAGATGCTTACAGATGTTTGTTTATATGCCTGTGTCCCAAACTCCTATCCTAACAGTTTTAGATAAAATTTCTGCTTATGATATCAGTATCGTCCAATAAACCCTCTATGCTGAATTTTAAGTATGGGTTATGGGAGAAGGAATTAAAATAATTTTTTCCCCTTAGAGAGTCTCTTGCTTTTCATTCATTTTGGCTTAGCTTACAGCCCTCACCATATTGGCCTCCCCTGTACTTCTATCCTTTGCAGGTCTCTCTCCTTCCTACTAGAGTAACGGTGGCTCATCCACTTGCACAGTTGGTTGGTAATGGATCACTGGAAAGGTGAAAAGGGAAGGAGAGTCTTTAGCAGAGTGTTCTGGGAACTCTTTATGATCCAGAATAAGTAATGAGGCATTAAATCAATACAGAAAAGCACTAAATGTAATTCACCCTCTTTATTCCATAATCTGAAATACCTTCCACAATCCATAAATATTTCCCAGGTTTTATCAATGTTTAGTATTAACGTCCAGTCATGCTTCTCCCTGTGGAAACATAAGAAAAGCATGCTTCTTCCAAACCTGAAAGCTAGAAAAGTCTGCCAAGCTAGAGATGTATTATTTATAAAGCAATATATGGAAATGTTTCATTCCTGATAAATGTAGTCCCAGATAAGAGAGGTTTATATGGTTAAGCTCCAAAACCTTAGAAAATACATTGGTGTCATATAGAGAGAAAAGTAGAAATAATTTTATATTTTGTTGATGAGTCAGCAGCATCATTATTAATATTAAATCTCTGCACCTTTCTAAAACAATTATCTCGATTGATTAGTAAGTAGGTCTTATACTTGTAAAGGGTAAAAAAAAATACTGTTTCTGATAACATACAAATTAGTTCGGTATGACTTTCATGAAAAATACCTGGCCCTAGAACCATGGAAGGCACAAGGCTTAGAAATAGGAAGAAGATCCAGCCCTTTTCCTAAGAAACACAGTAACTGTTAGATTTATTGTTTGTGAGCAGTGGAAACATACTGTATGCAATTTACGAAAAGAACATGGGAGAATCACAGGCTTGAGAATAGCCGTAGAAAGAAGCAGTAACCAAAGGCACTCTGGACAGTAGAAAGGGAAGCAGGCACAGTCCCATAGCAGGAGCTATTTGGTTAGAAACTACCACCATGATGGGTGATTGATCTCCAACTATGTCTTCGCTCCTTTAATGTCTCAGTCAAGATTCAGAGCCCCATGAGAGAGCTCACAAAGGACCAAGTTTAGGCTCCAGGCCTGTCCCTTGGTTCAGTGTGGAGGGGAGACACACTGAACTATTTCCTTGGTCTCCTTTGTGGAAGATAGAAAGTGGTGCTTCCCACTCAACACTACCTAAGATGAGTGGGGAAGAAGCAGTTGTATGTTAGGACTCTCTTGTATTGCTCACTAGAGCCAATTATTAAATTTTCAGAAAGTTTATAAGCCAGTTGGTAAATATAGTAATTATTTAAAATTCAATGATATTAGCTTACAATTAAATAAAATTTAAAACAAAGGTAATAAATACTCAAGACTTACGACTTCCAAACTATTTTACTATTATTTATGTTCTTGAGGTTATTTACATGTAATAGGGCTGTAGAGTAGAAATAACATACATGGGTGTGCCTGCATGTCTCTTCCCAGCTCTGTGTTCAGTGACGTCACGTTGGTAGCTCAAAACTGGCCAAGGTAGAGCTGTTCTATGCCATAGAGATTCACAAGTGCTACAGAGAAGTGCTTGATTTATTGCTGGGTTGAAATGTAAGTAATGCAGATTAAGCTTAAAATTGTGTCACACCTGTAGCCATTACATTGTGAAGAGCACAAAAAATTGAGGAAACGGTCTTCCAGTATTTTCAAAACCATTATCAGATTCAGCAAAGAACTCATTTATGTCATTGATGTACAAGAACCCTCTGACATACATCTTTGGTGTTTCACTTTGCCTTACTCATTCATAGACAAAAAAAACTCAACAACCTTTGAGTTATAACTACATTCTTTCATCAACTACAACTGCAGTTTGGCTGTAGGAGTTTGGCAAAATATCAACAAAAACATTCTTTTGTTGTGAGAATAAATTGGCTCTATGGAACTTACAATTAAGAGATAGAGTGTTATATATTTTATTATTTATAAATTGTTACATGTTCCTTATATGAGCAAAATTTATAATAAAAAGTGTGTGTGTATATACATATATATAGTTATATATATATATATATATATATATATAAATATATATATAAATTATCTATCTATCTTCACATTTTTTTTCCTGGAGATCCAGGAAAACATTTATCAACATTTATCAACCTATCACTGGGTATGAGTAATTCTCCAAAAGGAGATGAGGATGCTGAACAGACAAAACCATAGCTAAAATGTGTCTCCTGAGACGCAGATACATAAACAGGTTGCAAGACTACGCATGGAGCATACATGGGGCAATAGAGTTCACAAACGAGAACAATGTAAGCATGGAGAAAAGAGTGAAAGGAGATAAAGGACTGAGTGGAGGGTATGTCAAAGTTAAAAGGAGGTTATTATTGATCCCATATTTCAATCATGAAATATGAGACTAGATTATATCCTTTGAAAATGTAAGGAAGGGGGATTGATGAGAGTAGCAAATGTTTGGGAGAGAGGTTAAGGAATATGTTAGAGGGTGCTACATCCTATTATTCCTTGGAATGTCCAGATGATACTTTATATATAGTAACTTTAGTAAATATTTGGCCGTTGGATGTATAAATCCACCATGGTGTTATATAGTGATCCTGGCTTTGATATTTACTAGCTGAGTGACATTGGGCAAATGAATCTATCACAGTTTTCAGTTTTCTCATCTGTAAAATACAGATAATAATATTAGCTAATTTGCTGTGTAGTTTTGAGAATTAAAAATATTCAGCATGTGCAAAGCCTTAGGATTGGCAGCCAGTTAGCTGCTGCTGCTGCTGATTATTATTATTGTTGTTATTATTATTTTAATTCCATGTTTTTAATTTTTTGACTCTTCCCTTAATAACAGGTAGTCAGTGATTACTTCCTCTGTTTACACTGTGTCTGCCCCTTATAGTACTACTTATCTCCTTATTCTACTTCTCTGGTGAGAAATTGAAAAATGGCCCTGCTGACAACCAGACCACAGTATTCTCAATAGAACATAAACAATGCTGAGAACAAGCCATAGACAAGGCCAGTATGTGACCACAAAAATGAGTAAATACCCTTCTCTTCTGGCTAACATGAAAGATTGTGGTTTCTTTAGCGATGGCAACGCTAGGCTTATTTAATCTTCCCACCTCTTAGAGGAAATGTGTTGAGATTCCCAGTTACTGAATTTCCCTGGCTTCTTGAGAGCTTCCAATCCAGAACTGGTCCCTGCTTCCTTAATTCCTCCTTAGAATCCTCCAGTATGAGCTCAAACCCCATAAGAATCTTTGCTCAGCTCCCCTGCTGAGATGTTCCTGTGGTTCCCGAGGGCTTGCAGTCTCCCTTTTTGTACAAGCTAAATAAACTCACCGGGAGGTTTTTTTGTTGTTGTTTTTTTTTCTTTTCTCAAGTGTGTTCCTGGTAGTCTTTGATCTGTCAGCCTCAACAGTGGTGATGTAATAAGTAATTGGCAGGAAAGATTGAAAGCCAAGTATAATTTGCTCAGGAAAGTGAGAATGAATGTGATGTTTAGTACGTTGCTAAGGGAAGCAGTATATTGCCAGGGGTTAAATGATGAACATGCTCTTGTATTACATTTGAGTTCAAGCTGAGTTCTGGAGAACTGAGCTGACATCAGTCTGATATTCTTATTTGTTTGTTTGCTTCTTTATTTAAAAGAAATATTCCAACCACCAAAAAGTTGGATTACAGTAAGTACAAAGAACTTTCTGCCTGAATCTGTTTTGAGTAGATTGCTGATCTGCTTCAGCATCCCGAATACTTGAATGTGTATTTCCTACAAAGAAGGACATAACCACAATACAACCCTCCAAATCAGGAAATGAGCACTGATACCGTACTCCCATCTCATCCTGAGACCACACTGAAGTAATATCCTTCATAGTTAAAGGCTGCAGTTCAAAATCGCATGTTGCGTTTAGTTGTCTTGTCTCTTTAGCCTCCTTCAATCTGGAACAGCCCCTCAGTCTCTCCTTGACTGATGATCCTGACACTTTTGAAGATTACAGACTAATTACTCTAGAGAATGTCCTTCTGTTGAAGCTTGTCTAATATTTCCTTATCTTTAGATTCAGGTTGGGCATCTTTGGCAGAAATACTGCAAAAGTGATGCTGCCTTCTTTTCTTTGCATTTTATCAGGTGAGACATGATTTCATTTTCCTCTTGTTAGTGGTGTGCACTTTAATTGCTTCATTAAGGTGGTGTCTGCCTGCGTTGTTCACCGCGAAGTTACTCTTTTTCTCTTTGTAGTTAATAAGTATATTTTTTTTCCTATGGGAAGGTATTTTGAGAGTATGAAATCCGCTTTCTCATCATACTTTCAATTTATTTGTTTATTCAATTACTTATATTAATATGGACTCATGATTTTCTATTTTATTTCTAAAGCTTTTTTAACAAAAACAGTTTTAAGTACACAGCAAAAATGAGAGGAAAGTACACATGCAGTCTCCTCCATTATCATCATCCCCTACCTGAGTGGTACATTTCTTATGATTCTATTTAATTTAATTGATTATAATCTGTTCCTGTGTATTTATTTTGACCTTCACATTATCCCTGACTTGGCCAGTGGGAGCCCTTCAATCTGGCTTTTGTGGCTTTTGACAAGTCCCCATAATTTATTAATACTTCCTCGCTTTCAGATACATACATAAAATATTCTAGGCTCGGGCTTCCCTGGTGGCGCAGTGGTTGAGAGTCCGCCTGCCGAT
>NC_041220.1:62939452-62941997 GCF_002837175.3 Physeter macrocephalus
AAAAAAAAAAAAAAAAAAAGAATTCTAGGCTCATCTTATATTTTTTTTTTCTCAGCCTTGGAATCAGCTATTTCTTCAAAGAAGCCCTGTTTCCAGTAGATAAAGGTCTTCAGAGAGGAAGGTCTGGGTGCTAGGTGCGCATATGGCTTTTGCCCTTATCATGCCATCTTAGTGGACAGAACTGGGAATTACATGTATGCACACACACACACATACACACACTTAAACCTATATTTATTTCTCTATCTATCATATAGATAATTTTGTAAAACACTGAGATTACACTGAAGCCTTCAATTCCAATCAACACCATAGGGCATCTTTCCATACAGGTAACTCCATTCTCTGGCAGGGAAAAACCTGCACCACTACCCTTAATATACTAATTTATTGATTCATCTGCATGTATGTAATTCACTCTCATCACTGATCCTGCCCCTCTCCTCCCAGAGATACTGTCCTCACTCCATTCAGGTTTGAAGTCCCCATTCTAGGCTGTTGCCATGGCTCCCTCCCCCATATGGGTACCCTCTCTTCTCCAGTTGGGCTCTTACACCCTACATTGGGCCACTCTTCCACCTAGAAACCTTCCTCACCCGCTTTGGGCTCTGATATTCTGCAATGAATCACCCCCAGACCCAGACCTCCTCCTCACCCAACTTGGGTTCCAATTCCACACCCCAGGTCACCCTTTCCACACACATACACCCTCCTCATTCTGCTTGGGCTTTGACACCTTGTGCCAGGCACCCTCCTTCTTGGATCCTTCCTTACCGTCCTTAGCCATCACACCCTGGGTTATGCTTCCATGGAAATGCTCAGGCTTCAACGTCATGTACCTGGCTGCCCGCCCACATGGAGGTCTTCTCACCCCACTTGAGTGCTGACATCCCACCCTGGCTGCCTTCCTGGGTCGACACTCATCTCACCCTGATCTTGCTGCAAAATCTCGCTCTGGGCCCCCATGACTCTCCTGTTCGTAGGCGGACTCCTACCACGCTTGGCCACACCTCATAGTCTGGGACTGACATGTCCAGGAAAGGAAGTGAAGGGAAGAGGAAGAGAGCTGTTGGTTTATTGGTAAGTAGGACTTTCTAACATTTTTGTCTTTAATTAGCCATGTGTTTTCATAAGTCCGGCACTTTTGTTTTTCGTTGATAGAATCTATGGACACAGCATTTTAACAGATGAGAAGTTACCTGGAATATTTTTATTTTTGTTAGAACAAAACTACCACTGGCTTTCCCTTGATCAGATTAGAGTTAACACAGGACTTTCTCAATCTGGTCCCAACCTGTTTCTCTTGCCTCCTTCCCATGTACTTTCTGCCCTGTGACTTAGCACTTCAGCTCCTCTGAACCCTTTGCCCTGCAACAAATATCCCATGCCCCCTCACACACTTGCTTCTGCTTTTTCTTCCTCCCAGTGTGCCTTCACCTCCTTCTATCTGGAAACCTCTGACTCATTCTGTAAGTTGCAGATTAAATGTCACTTCTTAGTGAAAGCTTTCCCAACTCCCCAGGGACTGGTAGGTGTTTCCTGCCCCCATAGAGAGTAATTAGAGCACATGTGATTAAACTTCTGCCTCTGATTGGCTGTAACTTTGGACAAATTGCTTATCCGTGATGAATCTCAGTTTCCTCTTCTGTGAACTGGGCATAATAATACAATTGTATCAAACTTCGTAAAGTTGTTGTCAAGGTGGATTTTGATAATGCGTCACCCAACACGAGTTGTCAAAATGCTAATTATTGCTATTAGGATGATTATCTGATTAAATGTCTCCCACAAAAGATCATATGTTCTTAGGTATAGTCCCAGAACTTAATCCAACATCCAAAACATTGTATGATAAACATTTTCTGAAGTAGTTTATTCATTCTGTAAATATTTTTAAGTGTGTACTTGGTGTCAGTCATGTATTAGGAAATATTGTGGTCAAAACAGAGATGCTCTCTGACCTCATGGGATCCACAGTCTAGTGGGAAGTTGAGAATTTAACAAATAATTACACAAATGAAGAAATAAATAAAAATTGTGATAAGCCTTAAGAAAGACAGTAATTGTAAGATCAGAAAGAGAATGAGGGGTGCTAATTTAGAGTAGGGGGTAGAAAAGTATTTCTGAAAAAGTGATATTTGCTGGAGATCTGAAGGCTGAGTAGAAATTAAATAGGACAGAAATGCCTGAAAAATGAACAGTATGAGTGGAGGTGTGAGGAAGAAAGAAGCTGGCTCCATTAAGCCAGGATTCAGGATGCAGGGAATGGGGCTGATGAGGAGGAATAGTATGAGGTGAGATTTAAAAGGTAGTCTGGACCATGCCATGTCAAATTTAAGAAATTCTGTGGATTATAGAACCTGCAATGGAAAGCCATTGACTTTTATTTTTTAACATTTTATTAACATTTTTTGCTGTTGAATTTTTTTTAACATCTTTATTGGAGTATAATTGCTTTACAATGGTGTGTTAGTTTCTGCTTTACAACAAAGTGAATCAGTTATACATACACATATGTTCCCATATCTCTTCCCTCTTGCGTCTC
>NC_041220.1:62942042-62967325 GCF_002837175.3 Physeter macrocephalus
GACACAAGAGAGAAGAGATATGGGGATATACATACACATATGTTCCCATATCTCTTCCCTCTTGCATCTCCCTCCCACCCGCCCTCCCTATCCCACCCCTCTAGGTGGTCACAAACCACCTAGCTGATCTCCCTGTGCTATGCGACTGCTTGCCACTAGCTATCGATTTTACATCTGGTAGTGTATATATGTCAATGCCACTGTCTCACTTTGTCCCAGCTTACCCTTCCCCCTCCGCATATCCTAGAGTCCATTCTCTACATCTGCATCTTTATTCCCGTCCTGCCCTTAGGTTCTCCATAACCTTTTTTTTTTTTTTTAGATGCCATATATATGTGTTAGCATAGTATTTGTTTTTCTCTTTCTGACTTACTTCACTCTGTATGACAGACTCTAGGTCCATGCACCTCACTACAAATAACTCAATTTCATTTCTTTTAACGGATGAGTAATATTCCATTGTATATATGTGCCACATATTCTTTATCCATTCATCTGTTGAGGGACACTTAGGTTGCTTCCATGTCCTGGCTATTGTAAATAGAGCTGCAAAGAACATTGTGGTACATGACTCTTTTTGAATTACGGTTTTCTCAGGGTATATGCCCAGTAGTGGGATTGCTGGGTCGTATGGTAGTTCTATTTGTAGTTTTTTAAGGCACCTCCATACTGTTCTCCATGGTGTCTGTATCAATTTACATTCCCACCAACAGTGCAAGAGGGTTCCCTTTTCTCCACACCGTCTCCAGCATTTATTGTTTGTAGATTTTTTGATGATAGCCATTCTGACTGGTGTGAGGTGATACCTCATTGTAGTTTTGATTTGCAGTTCTCTAATGATTAGTGATGTTGAACATCCTTTCATGTGTTTGTTGGCCATCCATATATCTTCTTTGGAGAAATGTCCATTTAGGTCTTCTGCCACCATTGACTTTTTTAGTCAGAGGTGTGACCTGATCCTAGTTTCCCCCCAAAATACTCTGGGAAGAACCTAGAGCAGCGGCACCAGGAAGAGGCTGTGGGGGTGCCAGGGAAATGTAGACCAGGTGAGGGCAGTGCAGACAGAAGAGAGAGAGAGGAAATGCATTGGGGAGGTAGAACAGACAGGTCTGGTGGTGGTTTAGATGCCATTTGTATTTGGGGATGGCGGGGAGAGTTGTTTGGAATGACCAGGTTTCAGGCACGAGTGGGAGAAAAAACAAGAGCAGAGGGGCAGTTTACTCAGGTGATGGAAACTGGAGGAGGAACAATTTTTCAAGAGAAGATAAAAAGTTCAGTTTTAGACATATGAAGTGCATTTGAGATGGTGGCAAGATGTCCAAGAGGAAATGTCAAGTACCTGCTGATTATGTAAGCCTGGAGGCCAGAAGAAGGATTCGAGCTCAGTGTATAAATTTAGGAGTTGTCAGCACAGAGATGAAATCCCCATCACCCCCCGCTTCTCATTATTGATAGACCGTTAATCTTATTTACTAGACTCTTTCTGGATGGTTGTCATACTAAGTATAATATATAGATGAGTTGTATTTGTAGAAAGCTAGAGACCTTCTCTGAAGGAAAATACAGCCAGTTCTGCTATAGCAAGATACATACATTCCTCAAAATGGAAAAGCTATGAAAATTGTGTAATAAAAACCACAGAATTTATGGGAAAAGGGGGTCACAATACTCTAAAACTTCATCAGTAACATGTTATAAATATATAAAAAAGAAGAAGAAATGGTAGCATAGTTTTACACATGTTAAATGATTAATACGTAAGTACTACAGTAAATATGGCACTTAATCTTGAGAAGGACCTGAAGTTTGTTTGTGGAAGTGGGCATCAGAAGTGTTGTGACTTGTGAGTTGTTGTGAATTGTGGCAGGACCATACCTGAAGTCAGATGGAAAGTTTGGGGAAGTGTGGCTCATTGAGCTTGAGCCAAACATCACAGTTAAACGATTCACAACCTTAAATCCCAGGGCATATTTTTCTGCCTTTCAGGTGTAGATCCTTCTAGGCATACAATAGAATAGATACTTGCTTCTTAAAAATTAAAAATTTGATCTACAGCATAGTCTTTTTCTTCAATTAATTTCTGTATCACTGCTGGAAATTTTTTTGTGCCTTTCTTGTTTTGTACTCATGACTTCATCCAACAGTTGAAGGCTTTGGAAATGTCAGCTATGTTTGAAATCACCAACCACGCCACTGTGTTTAAAAGTTGTTATTTAAGAGGTCATTTTCAGGGTTTGATTTCTGCTGAAGGTCCTTGTATATAGATAGTGCTTTCTCTTTGTGAGGAAGATTGTTTCTGATTTACTTTTATTTGGTAGTCAATCCATATGCTTAACAATCTTTCTATTTTTTCTGCTTCTTTAGGCCTTATTCTTACTGACTTTTCAGCATTTGAAATGTTTCAACCATAATCTTTTATTTCCCACTGTTGTCTCTGTTGCTCAGGAAATATCACACATTCTCTCATTTCTTTCAAAATGCATTATCATTTCAAGCTTCTCTTCATTCCTTAAAGCTTTCCTTTTACATGCATAGGTTGGAATTTTGAACCGTTTAGACATATTGAAGATGATGAATGGATTAAAAATAAAACAAGTTTACAAATGCAAAAGAATAGTAAAAAACCTTGCAATTTAACACATGCATTAATAGAGGTAGTTAGCAGATGTTTAAGGTGTTTGCGTGAATGTGTTTTGTGCATTCTGACTCAGTTCAGTTGGGTGCAGTTTTTTTACCTTCATGTAGTTTTTTTCTGCAGATAAAATCATGCATAAGTAAATGTGAAGTTCCATTATGCTCAAATTGTTCCCTAATATGCCAATTACCTTGGAACAAATTTGCACTTTTCAAAACAAGCATTCGAGAAGAACAGACTCTATTAACTTTTACTCTTATTCTCAAATTTTTCCAGGAGAATATCCAAGTTTTAGAAAATAGAAATACTTGTAATAGACTGGGAAACAAATTTTCCTCCTGGAAATTTGTGGTAAATCAATCCCCGATAAGATGGAAAATGTTGGTGAAATGGGCAGTAACTGGATTAGCTGTTTGATTTATACTCCAGATCATGAGTGACTTTTTTTAACCTCAACTTTGCAATAATTTAATTGGATTCCAAGAAGCAACAGTTTTTGTTTATAAACGTATCACGGAAAATTTTCTCTGTTCTCTTTCTTCTTTGTTATCTATCTATCATCTATCTATCTACCTATCCATCCATCCATTTGCCTTGAGTCAATTCAATCCGAATAGAGGTGCATATATGGCAAATATAAGAACCCCAGAAGAGTTTTTGAGATTATTTTAAATTTAGAAAATCCCAATTTTAGGTATAACAGAAATAAACTATACATGGAGTTTAAAAGAAAATGTATTAATCATTTTTTTTTTTTTTGCAGTACGCTGGCCTCTCACTGTTGTGGACTCTCCCGTTGCAGAGCACAGGCTCCGGACGCACAGGCTCAGCGGCCATGGCTCACGGACCCAGCCGGTCCGCGGCATGTGACATCTTCCCGGACCGGGGCACGAACCCGCGTCCCCTGCATCGGCAGGCGGACTCTCAACCACTGCGCCACCAGGGAAGCCCAGAAAATGTATTAATCTTTACATCAACTTTATTTTGCATATATTTCTATAAGGGATCTGGTGTTTTAATTTTGCATTCTGTGACAAATAAAAATTGGTTGCTGTGCACCAAAAGTTATATTTTGCTTGATAACTACCAAAATTAGAATTCTTAACAGCTGATGGTAAAAAATTCACAAGTCATTTTTGGAAAAATTATAGATTATTTCCACCATAAAATGAGTCCAAGTTTAGTAAAACTAAAAGTTTAATTCAAGTCACACACATACACACACACACACACACACACACACACACCACACACACACACACACCACAGTAATGGGAAACTAATATTTATTATGAATTTTCCTTGGGCCAGAAATTCTGCTAGGTACTTTTATATGTTTTCTCTAATCTCCACTATAAATCCACACATGGTAAAAACAAACTCAAAAAATCGGAAATAATTCACGTTGACCAATAATCTTTAAATTTAAGAAACTAAATTCCAAAGGCCCCCAGGATTTCAGAAAGGTTGAATCATGGTATGGTACTTTTATAGGGAAGAAATTTCTTCTTTGCCACACCTAAGTTTTGTTAGACTCTTCTCTGTACTGTATATGCCTTGACACGTGTTGAAAATGAGTAAAAAAAAAAAAAAAAAAAAAAAGTTCCTCTCTTTAAAAATTAAAATTATGCATTTTAAAATTCACTAAAGCAATAATTTTAAAAAAGAGTTGTCTTGAACTCAGTAAATGTAATAAGCTATATTGATTGATTTTTAGCCCATAGACTCAAGAATCTTTCTGTCTGCCAATTTCTTGATCATTTGCTATCTCCTTTCTCTGGTGACTGAAGTTTGCAGCTGATGTAAAGGTGTATAGAATACATTTTAGAGTTTTCCTTGGAAGCTACTCTATTCTCTAGTAGGCTGTGACCTTCCTCAAGGCCATGATTATGTCATCTTACAAAACTTGGCATTCTTGTACCTGATAACTACAGATTCTCATGATGAATATATTTGATACATGACTAGATCAACAAGAAAAAAATTTTAGTTCTATGGTTGGACAAATCCTTTTTACTATTAAAGGTATTTTAGAAATTCTCTCCAATGCTAAAAAACATAAAACAGAACTGAATGGTTATATGCAGTGGTTATGATTGGATAGTTAAGAAACCTTATCAGCTGAAAATCTGATAAATTAATAAAATTAATTTATAAATTAATACATTGAGTTAAAAAAGACTGAATATGAGATTATAGTCATATCAATAATGATGGAAAGTATAGTAAAAAATAAGATTACATACACATCAGCAACAGAAACATTACGTTCTTAATAATAATATCAAATCGAAATTATTGAATTTATATACAGAAAACTGCAAAACTGAGATATAGAAATGATAATAAATGAAGAAATATACTGTGTTTCCGGATAAGAAAATGAAATAAAGATGTTAATTATCTACCAATTGCTATGGGTTTAGTAAAAATTTCAACTTCTTTTTAGATTTTGATGAAGGGATTCTAAATTCTTGAGGAAAAAATGAAAGGATGAGAGATGCTTAAAAATTGGGAAAAAAACCCACTAATTATGTGAAACTTATCAAACATTAGAAAATATTATAAAGCCCAAATAATCGAGTGACAATGATAGATAGAAAATAGTCCAGAAGGAGATTCAAGAGTCCTAAAAATGTAATATATGTTAAGTCAAAAACTGGGAAGTTTCTGAGATGTTACTCTACTTGCATAATTTTGTATATATCCATATATATATATATATATATATATAGAGAGAGAGAGAGAGAGAGAGAGAGGAGAAACATCTGCAGAAACTCTGTTAGAGATCAGAGGTTTATTTCACTCACAGCTGAAACTGTCCCCAGAGTCGGTACCCCACTGCCCCCTGCCTAAACCCGCATATGACATGATTAGAGGTAGATGGGTAAATCCTACATGTGCCTTGGGATTGTGTGTGGCTAGGGATCCAGAACTATGAATTTCTCCCCTACACAGAAAGCGACTGTAGCTGCCCCTCCTCCTGGGAGCAGGGAAGGATCCTGGGTTCTTAACTTTGGAATGCAAATAAATCTCTTTAGGGGGAAGATAAGACCAGTTCTGAAAATTTACAACCCAGTATTCTGGTTCTATCTTTTGAAATGTAAACACATAGAAAGACAACACTCTAAATCCCTTCGGTGGTCTAGGCTTTACTCAGTCTCCTTTTCCTTTAAATCAGGTGCCTGTCCTGGAATGGAATCTTTTGGTTCTTATGGATAAGTCTTATGATCCTTTGCATAGGAGCAATAAGTTCCACCATTAAGGAGACAGATGGCCAAATATCTAATACTCAGGCAAGTGAAAAGCAATTTTTTTTTCTGGTGAAAATAAAAATAATCATGGTGTATCAATTTCCATGGCTCAGGAGGCCAGGACTTTGCAAGAACACTGAGAAATCCATGTAAGATCTATTTTCCCACAACATGTTATACATATATTAACATATATTAAAGTTTTTCAACAAATGGTACTAGAAAAAAATTCGTTTATGATTCGGGGAAACATTTAAAATGCTTAAAGAGTTTAATGTGAAAAATCAGATTGTAGAAAGTCTAGGAAAAAAATAGAACTTAATACATTATCAAATGTCTGTATGAGAAAGATTTTGCAGACTTAAAAGTAGTGCAAGAAATCAGAAAGGAAAGATAATAGATTTGATTATATAAAATCATAAAATGTCTATATGCCAAAAACATAAAAGACAAAATTTATTCCAGTAGATATAATGGAGAAGGGATAAATATTTCCAAAATATATGACTACATTGGCAAAGTATTCCTATAGTTTTTGTGAGTGTAAACATAGATATTATCTTTTTGGAAATTAAGACAGCTCTGACAGTTCCTCAGAGCTGTCTCCGGGCTATGGTCCTCAGTAAGACCCTGAATAAAACTTAAACTCACAACTCTTATGTTGTGTGTTTGTCTTTAAGTTGGCAAGAAGAAAAATAAAAGTAAATGCAAATTTCAACTCTACAGCTCTTTCTATGATGATGTGATACCCGTGTGGTGTAGTATTATGTAGTCAGTAAAATGACATTACTAAGTATTATGCTAATGTTATAAAGGCTACCTGAAGAAAAGCAGAATACAAAATTCTTATGAGCACAAGTTCTCAATAAAGCAAGAGAAAATCTGGCAGGGAAGGGGTAAGGAGGACTCAAACTGTTAATAGTTATTTCTCAATTGTAAGATTATGAGTAACTTCAGTTTTGTTCAGTGGAATTTTTTATAGTCTCTAAGTTTTTGATAAGCAGATAATAATTTGTGATCATAAAAGGTGATTCCTTTAAAGGTAATTATTAAGGAGAATTTGAAAATAAGGATTAAAGTTAGAATATGCATCACAGTCCATAGCTGTCTCACTAATATTAGGAGTTCAAAGTGGCCAGTAGGGGCTCCAGTTGTTCTACCTCTGTAAAGGCTAGATGGATGTAATTGTTCCCTCAGATCAAGAACCACTTCAGAACCAAAAACACTAAAAGGAATATGCTTTCTTATATCTGCTGGTCACATAGCAATAGCCTTGCTGTGTGACAAGCACCAGTGGTACTTTAATGCTGTTGCTATATATTGTACGTTTTTCTTGGAAAACTGTAGATTGGAAAATACGGTCACTTTGGGTCCTGGGAATGTTCTCTAGCTATTGAAACCTGTCTGTCACTACTGGCAACACCAATGGCAGAGACCTTCAGGGGTTTCATGAAGATTAGGTACAAATCATCAGTCGCACTGTTACCAATAAACAATGCCAACAAGTTGGTCCAAACTTCTCTGAAATTTCCTGGACACATGGGTACAGGGCAACACTATAATCATATGTTTCCTGCCTTGACCAGGGATAAAGGATTTTTGGTATCCCTATTACGTGGTAAAATAACTCAGGTCAATTCTAGTCGTGCTGCAATTAACCCTCGAACAGCCTGAAATATAAGAAGATGGCCTGGCATGGAGATCTGACATTAGCTTTGGGATGATTGTTTTTTCAAAAGCGTGGTGAGTATATCAGCAGCCCTTCATAGAGTGAGTGATCCATTAACAGATGCAGCTTTTAGATTGTACCATTGACTGCATTTCCATCTTGCAGCTACTATTGCATCTGTGCACAGAGACTCCTTCAGGAGCATCCTGGGACTTGAAGGACATAGTTGTGAATTGTTCATTTGACTGCAAATGAGATTCAACAGCTGTTGCTACTAGTATTAGCAACCTTAAGGATACATTGTATCTTAGCAACCAGAGGGGATGTAGATATCAAATTTCACTTTTATATGGGGAAAAAAATGGTCAGAAAGCATAAGAGCAATATTTCATTCAAATTCATCTATTTCACAACAGAGAACCTTTTAAACAGAATTTAAGAAGGCCACAACCAATTGCTTCAAAAGATTTTGCAGAATAACTATCATTACCAAGATGGGTGAGGTCAGCATTCTACAATATTTGGTAGGTTTTATTCTAGGCAGTGATTTCATTTCATAAGTTAACAAAAACTGTGTGAGTGGAGTCAATAATTTAACTCTCCAGCTTAAACTCATCACTGTTGATAAAGCCAGATTTGTATGGATTGTCTTTAATTTAACTAAAATGACTTTAGATTATTAACTTGATCTTCTATTTTATACAGCAAATGTGTATTTCATTGTCAGTGTTCCCCTTGGACAAATTATCATCAAAAGATTTTAAAACACTTCAGCTTCTGACAGACACGAACTCTTGACAGCTAGGACGGATTCCTCCTTGTCATGCACAGGCCCTCTTTAGTAGCATGTTCTTAGTCAAAATTTACTGAATTAAATTCAAATATTGTTTGATTTAGCATCATGTTTTATCATTTATCCAGGTTGTTCTTGAAACCTCATTTTCTGGAGTCTGAGGCTTAATCATTGCAATTTCCATAAATGATATTTAGGACAATTTTCTAAAAAGGCTAAATATATCCAAAATCCTATTTAAAATGTCTGGAAATATTTTCATGAGTGTATGTAAACATATTGTGTCTTTTAGTATCTTGATCCCACCACAAAACTCAGATAAATAGGTATGTAGGTAGGTAGGTAGGTAGATAGATAGAAAGAAATATTATTTTCCAAGAGGCTTTCACCATTTTGGAATTTTCTTACAGCCTCAAATGGAAAACTACATTATTTGATAGAATTTGGGCTTTCAGAATTATACAGGTTCCAAACCTGCAACACAAAATCACTGCTAGATATTTTCTAGTGTACGTCATTGCTCTGGGTCTGAGTATTTTTTTTCTTTTTTTTAATATATGAAGTTTAAAAAAATCAATGTTCAAGTATCTCCATAATTTTGTCATAAAAGTATAAGTGATTTATCACAATTTCTCAGTTATCTCTGCTGGTTGGAAAAAAGTCTCAATTATTGATCCAATCATAGTCTTTTAATCAATATTTTTGAAGCCTAAGTTATGGTTGCTGTTTTTTTTTTTTGTGGTATGCGGGCCTCTCACCGCTGTGGCCTCTCCAGGCCACACCCAGCGGCCACGGCTCACGGGCCCAGCCGCTCCGCGGCATGTGGGATCCTCCCGGACCGGGGCACGAGCCCGTGTCCCCTGCATCGACAGGCGGACTCTCAACCACTGCGCCACCAGGGAAGCCCATGGTTACTGTTATTTTTATCGTCAGGGGCCCGAGCCCGTGTCCCCTGCACCGACAGGCGGACACCCAACCACTGCGCCACCAGGGAAGCCCATGGTTACTGTTATTTTTATCGTCAAGTTATCAAATAAAATTACTGGTTTGTTTGACTTTTAATTTTTTTTTTTATCCTATCAGCCTTAAATGGATGACAAGGAAGAATTTAGGAGAAGGAAATGAAGGATTTATGAATTCACAAACAAAGATATAACCTGACCATTCCCTGAATGACTGAGAAATAGATATGTAAATGGTGACTGAAACAAGTCTTGGTGATGAGAACCAAATGATATCTGGAGCAGATTTTCCATGTATTTGGAGTACACAATCACTTTGGGAAATGTTGTCATTCTGGCTGCGTTAAGGTGTACCTGCCCCTGCCAGTCCTGAGGATTTTGAGAACCTCACATTTAAGTCCTTCACAGTCAGACGCACCAACTTCAAGGGCTGATTATGTAGTTTAAAGATTACCAGGCTGGCAAGCTAGTTCTGTGGTTATATCATTTTGAGAAACACTGGCTAGATCATTCTGAATAAGTCTTTACTGTGGGACTTTTTATTGGGCTGTGTTTGGAGCACCTCTAAGAGAAGGATAGAGTATACAATAAAGGGATATAGTGTTTTTCAGAACTTATATTTTCTACACAAATCAACCACCCCTTTTCCCGAGAAAGCCCATTGTCCCTATGCCCCAGAGGTGCGCTGGGGCTGGCTTCTACTGGCTCCTGAAAGCCGATTGTGTACATCACTTCCCAGCTCCTCAGTGATGTCATGTAAGTAGCTTGAAATTGGCCATGATCGGAGTATTTACACTGTAGGAATCAGTGAAGTTTACAGATCAGAACGTTTCCCTCTGGAGAACTGGTGGTTAAATATTTACCACTGTGGTTTTCATAGGACACACTTTATCTTATTCAATGCTATGTCCCCAGCATTCAGAGAAAGTGCCAGTCAAATATAAAATAGACACTCTGTAAATATTTTTGAATGCATTAAGTTGTACTAAACCAGTCAGAAATAAACATTTGTTTCCACTTTTCTTGAAGATCTTTCCAGGTTATATATTTTACCATCACTATCCCTAAAACGTCAATAACTCCTCTCATACCAAACCTATGCTTTTTATTTCTGCTGAAATTTGATGAGATTTTTAACCTTTTCAGTCATTAGGAAGCTGGAGAAAAACTGGCCTCTTTTTGTTACAAGAAATCCTCATGCAAAGTTGAAACAAATACAGTCTTCTGTTGAATGGTGCATTAAATCAGTCTCTCAAGTGGAAAGAATGTGTCACAGCTGGTTTGTGTTAGTGACATGGCAACCAGGTTGTACCATATTGTGAGTTTAACACGGGGCAATTAGTAAGTTAGAATGGCCAATCATGATTCCAGCCTGCTTCGTCCTGGAGCTGCCTCAATTGATATTCATTCAGTGCTTGTTAGAAACAGAGTAGGAAGCATTTATATTTTGTTATTTGGATCTTTGGTTTGTTTGTTTTTCAATGTTCCTCCCAGTTCACCTCCTTTTGCTGGAAGTTTCTGCTCAGAATGGTGTCCGACAATGGCTAACACACCACTTGGCTATGTGTGCCAAGGTAGTTACTGGAAGTCTGATAGATGTACAGCTAAACTGTTTGGGTCATGCTAATATGACTTTGTAAATTTCCATATAGAAACTTTGAACACCTGAAATAGATGATATTCTGGGTATTGATATCTGTAGGATGGTTAAAGACACTCAAATCTCTTAAGAAGGAATTCTAGTAGTATCCTATTAGGCCTTGGTTCTCAAACTTTGGAAAGTATCAAAATAACCTGAGGAGTTAGTTTAAAATTCAGTATGAGGATTTCTACTAGATTTTCATGAGGATGTCTATAATTTCTCTTTCACTTGATTGCTATTAGGGATTAGGTTGGCCAAAAAGTTCCTTTGGGTTTTTCATAAGATGTTATAGAAAAATCCAAACGAACTTTTTGGCCAACACAATACTTTACTTGCCTATCTAAAAGGTGGGAATAGATGTTAACGATATTTTGATTCCTCTATTCATCTAATCCCCATTTTCTATCAGTCAATGAGTTCTATAAATTACATCTCATTAAGATCTTTCAAAAGTGTCCCTTTCTCCATTCCACCCATAGTTACTGCCTTGGTTAATGCTCTGGAGATTATAATAGCCTCCCAGCTGGTTTCCCTACACATGCATGTATTCTTTCTTCCTTTCAATTCATCATCTCTCTTACACAGAGTACTATATATATATATATAACTTGTAGACATATCTATATAAAATATCCATAATTATGATATCTATATCTATTTATCTATCTATTGTATCCATAAATAATTCTTTTTTTTTTTTTTTTTTTTGTGGTATGCGGGCCTCCCTCTGTTGTGGCCTCTCCCGTTGCGGAGCACAGGCTCCGGACGCGCAGGCTCAGCGGCCACGGCTCACGGGCCCAGCCGCTCCGCGGCATGTGGGATCCTCCCAGACCGGGACGCGAACCCGGCCCCCCCGCATCAGCAGGCGGACGTGCAACCACTGCGCCACCAGGGAAGCCCCATAAATAATTCTTTAGTGGTTGTTCATTACAATCATTTCCAATCTGCAGAGTGCATATTAATAGTGGAATAAAACAAGATTTTTAGGTAGGAAATGGATAAAAATTTTAAAAATAATATTTATTTTGTGTGTATTAAAAAATGTAGTTGGCACCTTCTTTTTAAGGCAAGAGAGACAGGTTTTCAGTATAGGGTAGTGTATGTAGCAGGTGCGGTCAATACCTCATCATTTTTCCTTGACCTACCTGGATCTCCTACAGCTTCTACGGGTTATGCAAATGCACTATTTCTGCCTAATTGACCGAGGGAGCTTGTTTGGCCTGTGCCTGAGGATGGGCCAGAAGGGGGCTGAGAGTTAACTCCTCGGAGCCAACAACAGTGACGGTCAGAAGTTGTGGATAAATACCTCAACTTCTTTGCCCCTTGGTGGGAAAATTCTGAGGTGTATTCTGTAGTTTTCCAGAGAATAGCAGTTGCTTACTGTGAAAATCTGCACTGTAACATTCTGCTTACTTGATTTCCTTCATTCTCTTTCACAATTCCCTACCTCCTTAACATGCTTTCTAGAATTACTTCCCAAGGAAATTACTTGCATCCAAATCCTTGACTTAGAGCCTGCTTCTTAGGAAACCCGATCTAAAATAATTGGAATGAACAGTGGTCCTAGAAAAAAGACCTTTGGAATGAGAGTCTGCAATTTGATAATTTTCTGGATCAGATAAAATAAAGATCCCAATGGCTGATACTAATTGGGGTGGTGGTAGCATGCAGCATTCGCTATTATGAGGTTTCCAGGAACCCTACAATTCGGCAGAAGCAGCCCTTCTCTCGGGCTAGCAGCTCCTATTGCCTGGAAGCCGTGCAAAGACTTCACCCGAGGACTTCCAAGATGGTGCTTGCTCTCCTCAAGGTCTGCTTACACCTTTTCTCATTGTTTCTAAACCAATAGCTGGGGTCAAGTCTTAGCACGAAAGGAAGAAAGAAGTACAGTTTCCGTGATTGGAGGAAGTGGATTATTACTTAAAGAGCTGTAGTATATGGCTAACATGGACAGGAGCTGGAGAGCGTGTATGGGAATAGTATATGTTACGAGTGGGGCAAACTATAAAACTGGATAGGGAAGGGTTTGTTGCTATGGAGATGCTTTCATGACTCAGGGTTTAACATAGTGGCAATAACACCTGGATCTTTCCCTAACATGCTGCTCTTTTCACTCCTTGAAACTGTGGAGATAACAATGATGTAGTAAAAGAGGTGGAGGTCCTGTAACTGCCTTGGTAGACAATTAAGCAAGTGAAAGCCTCTGAAATTGCCCTCTAACTCCCACCCTGTCCTCTGATTAAGGTAATAAATCATAATAGTACCACAGGACTCCATCCAGGAGGAGTTACAGGACTCCTACAAAAGACTAACAAGATGGAGGGGTAGTAGGCTTCATCATATCACAGTTGAATTCATCTGTATTCACCTTTATGGAAAACCAGATGGATCATGCTAGATGCAGATGAACTTCAAAATGGAACAGTGCTATCTTGTGTGAGTCATTATTATTGTTTTTTATAACGGTTATCCTGGAAGCTAAATGAAGAAACTGTTTCCAGGAAATGAAAGTGATCATCTACATCATGTGCTGCTTATATGTCAATTAAAATGAGAACCGAAACCTGGCTGTTGGATTTAACAACACAAAGGTAATTGTTGACCTTGGCATGAGCTATTTGGGTAAAGCAGTGGTGGCAAAAGCCTGGTTAGGGTAGGAGTCAGGAGAAAATGAAGAAGAGTAACTGGAGAGAAGAAATACAGGCAGTTCTTTGGGAATTCTTCCATAAGGAGAAGAAAAGCTAGAGGGGCTGTGAGGTCCAGAGGGGTTTATATTTTCACGGGAGAAATTATAGCATTTTTATACAGATGGGAAATACTCAGGAAAGATGACAAATTTATGTGGGTTAGGGAAGAATTGCTGCAGCGATTTACTTGAGTCGATAAAAGAGTTGCAATCCAGTGCATAAGTGGAGGGATTCAATTTTTTTTTAATTGCTTTTGAATAGATGAGGCAGTGTGTAAATGAATGAAATCCATGAAAAGTGTTCTCTTCAGATAACTGTAGTTAGGTTGGCAGAAGGTAATTGTGGCTTCAGAGAGAACCATACTTAGGGAATTAAAAAATATTTAGGATACCTCAAGTATCTTGTGCAAGTTGGAGATGCAGTACTGTAATTACGTATGCTATCAACTTTGACAGTTGGCTTAGCCTTTTCCATTCACTAAATGCAAAAAGTAGGTACTCTTACCCTTCAAGTTCTTTTTACTTCTAACACATATTCTGAGGGAAACTGCTATGATATTCTAACAATTCAGGTGAGATAATAGATTAATATTCTTCTACATATATCTGAGCATTCGTGTAGCCATAAGCATAGCCATAAACATAATAATGTTTTCATATTCCTTTATTATTAATTTTTAGGCTATATCTCCAATTTCCAAGAGCAAATCTTAGAGAAGTGGTAAGGTCCTTGGTAGTTTTGTTTAAGTTACAAGTATATGAGGAAAGATGAAATCTCAGGAAGACTAGAGCATCTGTAAAAGCACTGAGAAACAGAGACACTTCTGGGGTGAAGAACCTCGGAAATCACCTAGCTCAGCCCCTTGAGTTTGCAGATGGGGAGAAGAGCAGTCAGAGAGATTAAGCGATTCACCCTAAATGACATGATTAATAATGGCAGAGCCAGAGTTAGAGGCAAGTTTTCCTCACTCCTAATCTAGTGCTCTTTCTACCATACCTTCCCTTTGGATTGTCAGAAATTTGTAATAAAGCTAACGTCAAATTTTAGGATATAAATAAATGTTTTTCAGTATGATATATAGACACAAAGAAGGAGTTCACATAAATGACCCATCCAATATTTCTTTTATATAGTCATCATAATTTTTATTTTAGAATAAAATAACAGAAATATTTTTGGAAAATGATATAAATTAGTTTCATCAAAAAGTAAGTTAGGTTGAGTTATTTTTCCTGTTTCCATAGAAGTAGAATTTAAGAGACAAAGAAACCGTATCATCGAAAAAACAAAACAAAACAAAAACCAAAAGGAGGGCTTCCCTGGTGGCGCAGTGTTTGAGAGTCCGCCTGCCGATGCAGGGGACACGGGTTCGTGCCCCGGTCCGGGAGGATCCCACGTGCCGCGGAGCGGCTGCGCCCGTGAGCCATGGCCGCTGAGCCTGTGCGTCCGGAGCCTGCGCTCCGCAACGGGAGGGGCCGCAACAGTGAGAGGCCCGCATACCGAAAAAAAAAAAAAAAAAAAAGAAACCGTATTGTCTTAAAGAGAGGAAGGAAGAAAAAAATGCTCTTCATCAACTACTATGAAGCAAGGACTTACATTTGTCCTGTAATTTTTCCAACAGCTTTATGAATAGGCATTATCTCCAATGTACATGTAAGGTAACAAGCTCACAGAGGTTAAGTAATGGTTCCAAGATAATGGTTCCAAGTGAGGAACTGGTATTCCACTGAAGAGAAATTTGTGAAAGAAAGGAAAATATTAGTGACCTCACAATTTCGTGCAGGTCTGGCTGTTCTATATGACTTTGTTCAAATTTACCCTGCCGTGAATTACAGTGTCATGATAAGAACAAAAAGGTATGGGCGGTCAGTGAATAGCTGACTGATTGATTGATTGATTGTGTCTGCTGTGTTTTCTTTCACCAGCTTCTGGTGAAAAACTGTGAGACTGTGAGAAACTAACTTAACCTCTCTCTTTCCTCATCTAATTATCGAGATCAATTTCAGGTTCTAATATTTATGAGTCTAATATTTATAAGTCTATGGTTCAGGGCTCATAAATCTCCTGAGAATTTAAAATTTTCATAAAATAGACACAATCTTCATACCATTGGATAATTGGTGAGTATTCTGGTTCTATTTCTATTGAGGAAATATTTGGACATTATACAAGCTAGTAATTTGCCAGATGCATTGCCTGAATCATATGCTATTTAAAGAGACACTGATAAGTAATTTAGAAACAAAGTAGAGGTATGTGGGGCTTTTTTTGTGAAAAAGAGAAGGAACAGTAATATAAATAATTTTTTTAAATGACATAATTTCCCCAAAACTTCTATTACAAGCAAATAGCTGGTGCATGAGAATCCAAAGGGAAATTGGATTAGAAATCAATGTGAAACTGTCAGGGAAATATTTCTTTAAAATCCAGTGATATATAAATATAAATATGCCAAACCTTTATTAGAACTTCAGCCAGTTTAGGATAGAGTCGATCGTAATACTAAAAACTTTAGGAAAAGAAAAGAAATTGAGAAGCCTTTCAACCTTGATGTCTACTTCACATACCTTTTTTAAGAACTCTTCCTAGGACAAATCATGAAAAATGGGAAGGGTACCTTCACAGTCTTTTTCCTCCTTTTTCTTCAACATATATTTCTTTAAGCACCTATCATTCCAGGCTCTGTGTTATTAGGCATGCCAAAGAATTTTAAAAATGGAAAAGACATTACTGTCTTCAAATGACTTAGGTTTTAGGAGAGGAAAGAAGACAAGTGTACATATAATTGTGATGCAGAGGGGAGGATTTTTAAAAGTCTAAAAAATCTGACTGGAATTTTGGTTGAGATGACACTGAAATTACAGATGTTAAGTCACCCCACCACAAACATAGAGTATCTACTCCATAAAGTTTTTGGGCTTTCCTTATAAGGTTAATTCCAGTTCATGTTGCTATTGTGAATGGATCTCCATTTGGTAGCTGGTTATTGCTGGTGGAGAGGAGAGCTTTTACTTTTTCAAATTGATTTTATAAAACTTGCTGATTTATTGAAATTGCTCTAATAGATGGTTTTTTTATGTTGGTGTAGAATTTTGGTGGTCAGGCCTTATGAAGTTAAGGAAGTTCCAAGTTTTCTATTCCTAGTCTCAGGAAATGTTTTGCTTTGTTTTAGTTTTTAAGGAATAAATATTCAAATATTTCCTGTATCATTGGAAAAATCACATGATAATCCACTTTGCATTCATTGATTTGGTGAATTATGATTGGTAGAATTTTCCATTATTCAATCATTTTTTTTCAATCTGGGTTAACCTTTCCTTGATTGTTATTTAAGAATACACTGTTGGAGTTGGTAGGCTAATATGTTATTTAAAACTTCGGCATCTATATTCATAAGTGAAATGATCCTATAATCTTCTTTTTTTGTATAGTTCGAAACAAATTTTGGAATCAAGGCTATACTTGCATCCTAAAATCTGTTAGACAACTCCTTCTCCAACCATGTTTGAAATTAGGGAACAGCTAGTACAATACAGGGTTACCTGTTCATTGAAGTTTCTTAAACTTAACCTGCAACCCTCTGGGTCTGAGATTAACTGCATTGTTACATATCCGTTTGAGGTATCTATATTTTCTTGCATAAATATCAGCATTTTATGTTCTGGTGGAGCACATAATTTGTCCATTTAATCTAGATTAAATTTTTTAACATAGAAGTTGTTCAAATCATCTGTTTATTATTTTAAAAACGTTTGTGTGTCTATACTTATTTGCCTCTGTTCACTATTTTGGTATTTGTATCTTTCTATTCAGAAACGAGAAAAAGACAGTGGCCTGAGGAGACTAACAAAGACTTCATGGATCAGCTGCCTTATGGGGAAGGCAAGATTACAAGAATAAGGCAGTGTAAGTAGGAGTATGAACAGTTACCTGCGTGAGAATAATTGTTTTTAAATGGAAGGAGTGGATAGAAAATTATTCAATGTTTTGGGAGTATAGAATACATATTATAAGGAAAAGACCTGGATGAAAATGCCTTAAATACAGGTTTGGCACTTAACCAAAACAAAAATCTAATGTAAGACTTTAAGAGGTGATGACCAATGGAAATGTTATGAGAAAGAAAGTCACAAGATTAGACGTAGGGATTTTACCTGGCATGGAATGGGGAATAACTGAACAGGGAACAACAACAAAAAAGGATTTTAGTCATTCATGCATGGTTGTGAGTTATTTTAATACAATAATTAAGAACCTTCTGAACTACTGTTTTATTCCTTCTTTTCCAACTCCTATCATTTTTGTTTTAAAGTTGAGACTGAACTTACTGCCTTGACTCATATAGCATTTACTGTTTCTTTAAGTTCTTGCTATCTGGTTTCTGCCCCTGTTGTTCAACTCCTAAAAAGCATCATGGGCCTGCTATTGCCAAGTCAAATAACATGTTAGTATTTTTTATCCTATTAGAAGTTCTGTTAATCCTCACCTCTGTGACATTAAGGTGGTTTTCTCTTAACATGGCTTCTATAAGACTTGTTTGTTTTGCTTTCCTTCTTTTCTGTAATTACTCCTTCGATGGCTCCAGCTTCCATCTTGTTCTCCCCCTCCATCCCTGCATGTTCATACTTACCAAGATTTTACTATGGGGCAGTTAGGGTTGGGTAAATGATTCTAGGCAATTATATTTCTTCTCATGGCTTCAGCATAACTTCTACTTTGATAACGCTCAAATCTGGTCGGTGAACTTACTGAGAGCATGGTCTGTATCTCCCTCACCTTTGCAGGCCCATTGCCTGGCATTCATTCCGTTAGTACGTTCCAAGAGCCTGTAGTAAACCAGGAACCTACTAGATACTAGAAATACAATGGTGACAAGATGAGGTGACCCATGAAATGATCATAGTAATACACAGTTCTTGAATGGATGAGTGAGTATCTGTCTTCAGCCTAGTCTCACTTTTAATCTCCACACCTGTCAGATATCTTCATCTAGATGTTCATGCTGAGGTATCAAGAAACATATATCAAAAGCTAACTGTTCATCTTCTCTAAATTTTTTCTTTTTCCCGAGCTTTTTGATTTCTGATAATTTTACTACTCTTTTCCAAGTCTCTTAAATTAAAAAATCCCAAGTATCTTTGATGCTTTTTTCTTTTATCTCTCCACTGTCAACTAATTGCCAATTTCTTACTAATACTTTTCTGGATCAGGCAGTTGTCACCCCTTCACAAACATTCTAAGAATTTACTAATGGTTCTTCCTCTATTCAATCTCTTTTCCTCCAAAAAGTCTCATGAGTGTGTTACTGCCAAATTGATAGTCCCAAAGCCCAGCCCTGACCATGTCACTCCACTGCTTAAAAGCCATTACTGTCTGTCCACTGCTGAACAAAATCACTTTGCATTTTCTCTGTCTACTGCCCTACAGCTTCTATGTGTCCTACTCTTTTAATAGTTAAATATGTTCACACATTCCTATCTCTAGGCCTTTACTTTGCTGTTTCAGCCCCTTGAGATATCTAGGTACCTCTGTCTCCACAAGTTCAAATGCTTTCATTATTCGAGGACTACCTGGAATGAAATTTCTTTCATAAAACTTTTTTTCTTTTATGATTCCCTACCCTTTTAAAAAAAATTTTCACTGAATTACACTGACCTTTATTAATATGTCATCTAACACCTTATAAATTGAATTACAGTAAGTTCTGTAACTGTCTATGATAGTTTGAATTATTGCCCTGCAAATATTCACTCCCCTCCCTTTCCCCTTCTGGGTGGAATATATTTCTCTGCCCCATCAGTGTTGGGATTGGCCATGACATTTGTTTTGGCCAAGGAATGCTAGTGGACCTGACATGAGCAGAGGCCATAAGTGTGTTTGTGTGGTTTGGCTTGGATCTTGCGCTTCTGACTTTGCCATGAGATCATGTCCTGGGGAAGACATATGAAGCAGACCTGAGTGCAATATTCAACTTAAAGCAAGCGCAGTTGAGATTAAGGTGGAGTCACCCAGCTGAGTCTATACTAGATTACCAGTAAACCCGTGAGTGTGAGAAAAAATGCTTATTGCTCTATACCACTAATATTTTTTTGGTTGTTTGTTATGAGGCAAAAGTTAATGAATATACTGTGCTATACAATTTAACACATCTAATTGAAAGCCTGCTATGTCCTGAGTACTAGCCTAGTTGCTAGGAATATAAAAATTAGCAAAACCAAGCATGATTTCTGTCCTCATGGAACTTACAGTTGATTTGAGGAGACAGTAGTTAATAAAATTACATACTTCTAGGGGGGAAAACATACTTCTTGGAACATACAAGAAATAGACCTTATCTACCCATGGGAGTCAAAGAAGATTTTCTGAAGATGTGATTGAATCTGAGATTTGAATGAAAAGTAAGAGTTGATGAAGAGAAAATCATGATGAAACAGAGGGGTGATGGGCTGGGGTTTGGCGGTCTGGGAAAGGTAGAGTGAAGTGGGAGAAAATGTTCTTGTATTTCAGACAGAAGGACTAGTCTGTGTAGCAACCCTGTGGTGAACAGGCATGTAGCATGTTCCAGGACCACAGAGAAGGCCACTGTGACTGGAGCCCGTAGGGTAACGGTGTTGTAGACATAGGATGACACAAGTCCTTGCTAAAGATTTGGGAGGTTTTTTCCCTACAAGTTTTTAGAGCCATTGAAAGCTTTTTATGCAGTGGCATGATCAGATTAGTATTTTGAGAAGAATACTCTGGGCTGTGGATGGAGAGCAGGTTGGGTGGTGGTACTGGATTAGAGTGGAGAGACCAGTTAGGCAAATATTGCACCTGACGAGGCTAGAGATGATGGTGGTTGTACTAGCAGAGGCTGTGGAGATAGAAGAAAGCAGATGGCTTCAAGATATCTATAGGAAGCAAAGGCAGCAAGAAAACACAACAGTTTGTATTTGGGGTCTGAGGGAGGCTTCTTGGATTTAATGACTTGACCAACTAAATGACAGTTGGTTCCACAACTGGAAAGTAAGAATGAATCTGTGGAGGAGTATTATGGTTGTTCATGTCAACATGAACAGTTGACGTGAAAGTTGGGATGTTGAATAGGCAGTCTGGAGCTCAGCTGCCAACCCCACTCTAAGAAAACCACCTTCCTGAACTTGTGTTCATCATTCCCTGGGAGTAGATATATTATTATCGTTTCAGCAGAGATGGGGAAGAATAGTTTGGAAGTGGCAATGGGAGAAGAGACCTTGATCCCAGCTGCTGACACGGAGGCTGTTGGGAACATGGGGTCCTGATGGGAGAATCATGAGTGAGGGCAAAGAAGTGGTAGACATACTCAGAAAAAGAGGTGGAGGGTGGAGGAAGGTTTACTGACTATAGAGCAATAGTTCCAGAAAACAGAGATTCTATCTCTCAATCTAGAATTTCAGCCAACTGGGGCAAGGGAGGAGATAATTAGATTATTGGAAATATAAATTAGGGAGAAAATCACCAAGGTCACAGTCAGATGCATTCTTTTCATCTGTTTTACCATCCGACTTCATTAGAGAATTAAAAAAACAAAAGTTTGGACAAAGTTTGACCACAGCTTTCAATGTCCTTGGAAAGAATAGGCAAGTATACTGTCAACCTTGGCAACAGCAAAAGATTAAAAGAGCATTTTATATTTTCTCTGCATCTGAATTTCCAGATATATAATTATGCTCTGGTTACTTAAAATAGAAAACTGAATGAAATTTGGGGGACATTTTAGTTCACATTACTAGAAAAATTCTCTCCTGTAATGGCAGCCAACACTCAACTAACATTTTTAGAAAATTGTTGGGAACAGTTGGTAGCCACTGTCGGGGTGCATCCCATATTTCTGTCTGGCCAATATTCTGGGGGGACCACAACTTGATGGTTTCCAAGTCAAGTTCTCAGGACATGAAATGAGACAAACAAGCACACAACACCCTGGGAGAGAAAGGATTGGCCACCAGTGGGTACCTGGCAGCAAATTAATGTCACAGTTCAAAGATTTAATTCTTACAAATGTTTTTTGCCTGCCAATGTGAACTTGGAAAGGAAAGATTATACAATTATACCTCCCTCTCTCAATCAGACACCACAGATCTGGGAGAGTAGACTTTGGTAAGAATTCTCACCCTTTGCTGGCTTCTGCCAATTTTCCTAGGATTCTGCCTGTAGGCTCTGGATGGATGGCTTCTCCCAGCAGTTCTCAACCTGGTCAACAGACACTGTAGAGGATGAAAAACAATTTTCCCTCCACCCTTAATGGTGAGTGCTTGGCTGACACCCCCTTTTCTCTAAGACACCTCATAAATGGATAAACTTATCTAGGTTAGAATTTTTCTCCACTAGGGCCACTGATATTCAAGGTTATCTTTGGTAAGTTTAACCTGCTTGTTTCCCCTTCAAACAAGATTTTATTCACCTGAGGCCTCACACTGGATGCAGGCTTGCTTAAGTTGGACCTAGTCTAACCTTGGACTCAGTTTGGTTTCTAAGTTGGATCCAGTCCAATTCTGAACCCTGTCTGGTTTTTAAATTGGACCCAGTCTAACTCATACTGGTTTCCGGACCCAGTCTGGAAAAAAAAAATGCTCCAATAAAGTCTGAAACGTCCTAATGTGAAAGCTGCACTGCTAGGATCCTAGAAGGGCTCACCCACATCTGAGGCAGTGAGCAGGTGGCTAGCTCAAGGGGCTCAGCAGCTACCTGCGTAATTAAGTTAATTCTCAGGTTGGTTATATAGGGCTTAGCATAAGTGACTTCATTTTGGTCCTGTTGTCTTGCTTTTAGCAATGGTTACTCTTTTTCTTCTGGCTTGCTGGTGAAGTCTGCACATGGTGAGAAGTAACTCTGCTTTTTCTGACTTCTGGGTGCAGCTCCTCACTTCACCTGGGCAGGAAGGTCCCTGCTCTGAATCTTGCACTGCAGAAGACGTCACTCTGGCCCTCCTCCCGCAGGGCTCCTCCCCTGAGGTTTAGGAGTTTGTGGGCCCAAGAGGATGGGCTGAACTGAAACCCTTGCTGCCCTTCCCTCCCCCTCCATCTAAATTGTGTTCTGGATGCTTTGGTCCCTAGAATGCCCCAACCAAACACACTGAGCCCATTTCAAGGGCCTGATTGTGACGTTTTAATGGGGAAGACCATGTTGCTGCCCCTGGTGATTTGGAGGGAAACTTGGGCTGGGAAGTAGGAAGGGATTTCAGCCTGGGGACTGGGGCCAGGTTCAAGTACAAAACTCCAAAAGTCCACTCATTCTAAATTGAAACCTGCTTTTGCAGCTTTAATTCCTTTGAGGAAACTAAAAGGCTGATACCAACCAGGAAAAAGGGCGGGGACACTGTGGTGAGAACTTACCTAGCCTGGATGGCATCACAGTAAACCCCTGGGCATATGCGAGGAGGGCCCCTGTGCTGCAACAGACGTCTATCTTTATCATTTCCTGTGATTTTCTTTTCCGTTTTTACTAAAACAAAAATATTTGATTCCTCTAATTTTTCGCTGTTAGACACTGAAATGACACAAATAAAAGATAGTTGATCATTTTTTGTAGCAACTAATTTATCCTTAAGACCTTTTTTTTTTTTTTTTTTTTTTTTTTGCGGTTCGCGGGCCTCTCACTGCTGTGGCCTCTCCCGTTGCGGAGCACAGGCTCCGGACGCGCAGGCTCAGCGGCCATGGCTCACGGGCCCAACTACTCCGCGGCATGTGGGATCCTCCCGGACCGGGGCACGAACCCGTGTCCCCTGCATCGGCAGGCGGACTCTCAACCACTGCGCCACCAGGGAAGCCCACCTTAAGACCATTTTAACTACCTACTTTGATCAAAGAGCTCATCATATTTCATGGACTCCTTTTGATGTTCCAGCAATAAATTATGACTTTAAAAACATTTCAGTCAGGTAAGTTTGACTAACACGGATACATCACATCCTTCAAACATCTGAGATTGACCACATCAAGCCCACATCTCTGTTCAGGACTTCCAGATAACCTATCTTTACCTGAATGCTCATTTCTTAGCTGCTCTATGTCTCTCCTAACCTGCTCCATCAAGCTGCCCACCTGACTTTCTAGAACTTTCCACTGGGGCCTCCAGAACTCATGACCTATCACTAACAAACTGCCTTACATCTTCAATCTCCTCTGTGGATATTCCGTTCACCTTTTACTCTAACTGAAAACTGCCCTGAGATGAGTTTAGCTCTTTCCCTGTAATTTTTCTCCCCTTACACTAAATACCTGGAGTTGGGGTAGGTATCCTTGGTGACTCACTCTCTTGTGAAGATCCTGTTCCTCACTATTTCTTAAATTCTTCCCTTCCACTTTGTTCCCACAGCTCCCCTGATTTGGACTCATTAAACATCTCTAGATCCTTGCAATAGTTCCTAACTTCATTCCCTGTCCTCTGTGTGGCCTCCCTTCAATCTGTCCACATTGCTGTGATATTGATCTTTTTAATCATGCCATTTCCTTGCTTAAAATTCTTCAGTAGCTCCCAACAGCTTTCAAGGAGAAAGTTCAAACTCTTTCATTTAGTATCTAAGGCTTTTGTGACCCCATTTCTTTCTATATGTTCGGCTTTATTGCCCACACTCCTTCACATTCAGCCTTGGCTCCAGCAACATTGAGCAATTTGTAGTCCTCTGCAGTTTCCCAGGGAACAGGACAACTCCTCCCAGGAAAACTCCTCCCAGGACAACTCTTCCCAGGACGACTTAGATGCACTACACCTGTGCCTCTCACACACTGTCCATCTCCATCCATCTGTCACAGCACTGACTGCACTGTGCCATGGTCTGATTTGCAGCTTCCTGAGGGAAAACACCATGTCTCAGTCAGATTTAAATCCTTAGTACCTGGTAGGTGTTTGTTAAATAAATGAATAAAGGAAGGGATAACCAAAGCTGCTCTACCAATATTAATGGGGCATAATTTTGAGTTGTTTTTTTCCATTCAGAAGTGGAGCTGGTTTATGTTGACCAGTTGATTTTCTTTCTATTGGTTTCCATGAAGTTAAGTGTTATATGCATATGTTGGGTGGTGTTGGAGGTGATGGGGAGAGTGTGTGCCTGTGTGTGTTTGTGGATGGGGAGGCCGCAGGAAAAATGACTTTCCTAAAGACAGCCTCAAAAACCAGCTCTCAGGAGCAGCAGAGAATAAATTCCTGGGACTGACTGTCTCAGAATGCCGTTATGGGCTGGGATTAACATCTTTTAGGGTTCTTCACCCTGTTTTCTCTGTGCACTTTCTTTTGGCAAGCCATCAAATTAACATGAGGCTCTCATTAACATCAAAGTCTAGTCAACCAGATTTACTGTTCACAGAACTAACCCTTAGAGATTTGACATGCACTAACCAGTTAATGAGGATAATGTGCTTTAAAATCAGACTTGCTGAAAAATTAGGCAGTGAAGGTGTCTTTCATGGACCCTTCCCTCAGCCTGGAGTGTGCTCTCCTTGTTTTTCTGCTTGGCAAACTCTGATTTTTTCTTTGAGACTTTCCTGGGTTGCTGGACTGATGTAAGCATTGTCCTGTGTTTCCACTGTACCCAGTGATAGAGCACCGACTGGAACAGACTTTTTTTTTTTTTTTTAATATCTTTATTGGAGTATAATTGCTTTACAATGGTGTGTTAGTTTCT
>NC_041220.1:62969784-62992410 GCF_002837175.3 Physeter macrocephalus
TGTTGGATTCTGTTTGCTAGTATTTTGTTGAGGATTTTTGCATCTATGTTCATCAGTGATATTGGCCTGTAGTTTTCTTCTTTGTGACATCTTTGTCTGGTTTTGGTGTCAGGGTGATACCATTGGTATCAGAATGATACCATTCTACGTGGCCTCACAGAATGAGTTTGGGAGTGTTCCTCCCTCTGCTATATTTTGGAAGAGTTTGAGAAGGATAGGTGTTAGCTCTTCTCTAAGTGTTTGGTAGAATTCGCCTGTGAAGCCATCTGGTCCTGGGCTTTTGTTTGTTGGAAGATTTTTACTCACAGTTTCCATTTCAGTGCTTGTGATTGGTCTGTTGGAACAGACGTTTTTTAAAAACAGGGGCTGTGTGTGTGTGTGTGTGTGTGTGTGTGTGTGTGTGTGTGTGTACATACCCTCAGTTCTTAGTATTGTGTCTAAAGCACAGTAGAAACCAATTAATATTTCTTGAATGTCTGGATCTTGGGAGGTGACAAAATCTGATGATGGTTGTATGGCTTGACCAGAAAGATTAGTTGCATATACAATAACTATATGGTTGTTTTTATGAAAATAACACATTCTACGTTTAGAGAATTTGAAATACATAGAAGTACACAAAAAAGAAAATTTAAATTTTCTGTAATCTTCATACCTACCCAAAATTAATTGCTCTTAACAACTTGAATACTTCTGTGTACATACAAAATTTGAGGGTCTTACTTAAGTATTTATGACAAGTTTAAACATTTAGCTTAACTTCAGACTGAATAAAGAATCAAAAATGTGACGCACTTCTAAGAAATCAAATACTCCCTTGAGGGAAAGCAGTTCCAAGGACAGAAGGGACATGTGAGATTAAAAAAAGGAAGTTCCATTTAGGGAATCATTTAGCCTTGAAGGAGTTATTTACCCTGTATGAGTGAGCATTTTATTCTGAAACCAGATTTTATTTGTATAGGATTAGTCTTTTGACTTTTTTCTACTTTTTAAAACCTGTTTTTATAAAGATCGAAGAATCAATACACTCTACAGGGACTTGTTTATCCAGTGTATTAGCTGAGGGGTGGCTGGCAGCCAGGATGAAGAGAAATGATTCTGAAACTTTGAGTAGATGTTTTCAGGTGGCTCCTGTCTTCCAGACCCTGCAGTGATGCCCTGATTGTTCCTAACATGAACAGGTATATACCCTGGCTCTTCAATTTGATCTGTGGGCCAAACTGCAGTGACATCACCTGAGCAGTGACATCACCTGAGCACTTGTTAGAAATGCAGAATCTCTATCCCACCCCAGATCTATTGGCTCAGAATCTACACTGTAACAATATTGCCAGGTGACCCTAAGCACATTACATTCGAGAGGCAGGGAATGATACACATCACCACAGCTTCCTGGAATCCTATGAACTGCACCAGCAGATTATTCGTATTTGATTATTTGGACTTTTAAACCATCATCCTGGTCTGGCTCTGTGGATGGGCCCCTTGGGCTCACACTGCTGTGTGGAGAGGTCACTTGAAGCTCAGTTTTTCTTTTCTCCTGCACACAGCCCATTTGGGGTCTGCTGCTGATCCCACCATGGCTCCACCTTCCACAAACTTTTGTCCTGTTGAAATTCCTGGCTTTCATGCACTCCTAGAAATTTCACTAGAAATGCTCTTCTGTTGGCCTTTTACAGTCCACAGCTGGCTTCTACCTCAGGATGGCAGCACTGTTGTGATGCTATTGTTCTTTTGTCTTCTTTCTCCTTTTTACTTGCATGCTTGGAGTTCTACCCATCTGACTGTAAGATGAGGCAGGTTTTGTATAAGTGTTACTCTCATTCTATAGCCGAGGCAAGTGAGGTTTAGAGGAGATACAAACCTTTTTTTTTTTTTTTTTTTTTTTTTTTGCGGTACGCGGGCCTCTCACTGTTGTGGCCTCTCCCGCTGCGGAGCACAGGCTCCGGCCGCGCAGGCTCCGCGGCCATGGTTCCCGGGCCCAGCCGCCCCGCGGCACGTGGGATCCTCCCGGACCAGGGCACGAACCCATGTCCCCTGCATCGGCAGGCGGACCCCCAACCACTGCGCCACCGGGGAAGCCCTTAAGATCATTTTAGAGGTGAGAAAATTAAGGTTCAGAAATGTTAATGTCTTTTAAAATTCTCACTAGGAGTTAGGGAGAGAGTTTGATTCCACAGCTGTACTTTTTTTATTACATCACCACTCCTGACTATTCTTGGAGAGTTAAGTCTCTAACTCTGTGAAAACTAATTAAAGGTAACATTTCATGACAGTGAATATTTAAGATCTATGGAGGAGAGAAACAGTGTAAGTAATAGAAACAAATTTATACTTGATTTTGGGGCAAATCACTTTTTTTGATAGTCCTAATATCCTAATTTTACTTTCCTTCTGATAGTATTAAAATTTAGTTTGTATTCTGTCTACGGAGTGACAGGAGTTGTTGACAAAGAAATGTGTTATTGCAAAGGTAGAGAAAAACTTGACTTGGCAACAAAAATTATTTGAGATAAATTCTGACATAAACAGCTGTGAATGAGTAATTTGAAGCTATCTTCAGAAATTCTTCTAAGACTTCTAAGTTTGAAACAGTTTATTGTAAACATTGGAAAAAGAGACCCATGACTTAAAAAGCACAGTTTTATTGGGATTTAATGACTTTTGAGCCATAATGTACCAAATTAGATAGGTTTGATTCATGCAAATATGCTACTACATAATTCTTCTCAAATAAGCAGCTTCATCAATAGAACTTGTAGAAATTAAATTCAAAGAACAGTTTGAATGAATAACCCATAGTCTATGGAACTTGATCTCTAACAACTAATACTTGGGCTATTGAGTCATTGCATTTCACTTTTAATTGTCACTTTTAATTAGTTGACACTACATTCTACTAGCTGAGCAAAACAAATTTCCTCCTTTGAAAGACAAATTGAGCTCGATTTGATCCTTTGAGCTAAAATTGCTTTTTTTTAAAATTAATTTTTATTGGAGTATAGTTGCTTTACAATGTTGTGTTAGTTTCTACTGTACAGCAAAGTTAATTAGTCATACATATACATATATCCCCTCTTTTTAGGATTTCCTTCCCATTTAGGTCAAGACAGAGCACTGAGTAGATTTCCCTGAGCTATATAGTAGGCTCTCATTAGTTATCTATTTTATGCATAGTATCAATAGTGTATATATGTCAATCCTAAAATTGCTTTAAAATACAGTTTATTCTGAGGCAAAACTGAGGCTAAGAATGGAGATATTGAACTTTTAGGCATAGGCCAGAAACAAAAATTAGGTTGCCTGTTAGTTGACTAGCAATGTTAGATCTCTTGATTAAAAGAGAAAATTTAACTATCAAATGAAATAAAAATACTTTATGATGAAATGAACACATCCAGTAAACTTATTTGATACTTAACCATATATTATTTTTTGTTATTAGTTTCCCTTCTATATAAGATTATAATCTCCTACCTAGAAGAGATTGTATTTCTTGGATTCACCATGGTTCCAACACATTATCAAATCTGAAATGCAATAAATATCTTAGCGGAAGATTACACTTTACAGATTACATTACAGAAAGAATTCCATGAAATTGTTAATGGGTATCCATCTCACTGTGCTGGATGCTGTACAAAGCAAATGGCCTAATGATGCAATTCTGTATTTTCTATCCTGAGAAATAGAATCAGAACCAAACAAATCTAATTACTGTTTGTTCATAAAATCGTTCTGGGAATTTTCTAAGTGAAATATGTATATTTTTCTTATTTTGTTCTCATTGATGTTTGAAGTGATTATTCACAACAGAGAAGAAGCCTGATTCAAGAATAGTTTCAAGCAGAGGTAAAGTACCACACAAAAGAGGATTAAAAGCAGAGATAACTAGAAGCATTGTTTCAACCAAAAAACAATTTCTTCCCTAATTCTCCATTTCCTTCTAAGGCCCACTTTTGCTCAGGAAATGTAATATCCCTCATCCCACAGTTAAGACCACAATCAATAAAAACCTTAGGTAGTTATTTCTCATGAGTCCCACTGTCATTAAGTTCACCTAGAACCTTCTGTAGTCGATTTGGGTAGATGGAGTCATCTAAGGGTAAGAGAAAGATTCTATGAATTTGTAGAAAGAAAGCAATATATGAAACAATACCAGCATTCACTGTTTGATTTAGCAATTCATTAAATACATGTTTATTATTCCAGACACTAAGTAGTGAACAAAACCAGCGCCCCCCCCCCACAAAAAATTCACATCCTCATTGTGCTTACATACTAGAGAGGGGAGAAATATAATCAGCCAGCAAAATCCACAGGATATCAAATATTAATATGAAGAAAAATAAAACAGGGACGGGGTAAAGGGGTGCCAGTTGGTGAGAGTATTAGGGGTTTGCCATTTCAAATTGGGTCATCAGGGAGGCCTCCATGAGAAGCTGATGCCAAGCAGAGATCTAGGAAGGTGCAAAAGTGAGGGACGGGGCACGTGGGTAACGGTGAAGGGGAGCGAAAGGAGCTAAGAATTTTAAGATGCCTCTTGGGATGCATTTTAGAGAGACTACTTCTTGTGGAGTACTTAAAGTGGAATAAAAGGAGACCTTGAGAACAGATGTTTGCCAATTATTTTTGGATCCTAGCACCAAAAATAATTTGCCAATTATTTTGGATCAAAGCCTGATGGGGCTTTGGTGACTCAGTTTTGCACAGGTAATCCTGGGAATCAAACAGAAGGCCGGAAGAGCTGGGTCAGGGGTGATGTGAGGAGCAAGTTCTGTGAGCTTCTCAACATTGCTTTTCCTTCTGACCTTGAAACATTTGCTCTCCACCAAACTTGTGTAACTGATTTTCACTTTCACAGCAGCAGACCACTCTTTCTCAAGATAGTCCTTGGTCTGAAAGCAAATGAACTCCTGTAACATCTGCTTCACTCCTCCCGGTTCTGAGCCCCAGCTGTGCTACAGCCTAGGCACATACTGCGCACCTTGGGTACACACACCTGATCAGTCGCCTGCCCCACATCTGTCCTCTGCCCAAGGGCCGTCGTTGTTTCAAGTTAAGATGCTGCTTTGAGTCTTTAAAAGGCCTTATTAACTTTCTTTCTTTTATTTGTTTTTTGGCTGTGTCGGGTATTAGTTGTGCCATGTGGGATCTTCCTTGAGGCATGAGGGCTCCAGGGCGTGCGGGCTCTGTACTTCGCGGCACGCAGGCTCTCTAGTTGTGGCGCGGGAGCTCAGGAGTTATGGCACGCGGGCTTACCTGCCCCGCAGCATGTGGGAACCTAGTTCCCCGACCAGGGATCGAACCTGCGTCCCCTGCATTGGAAGGCAGATTCTTTACCACTGGACGACCAGGGAAGTCCCTAACTTTCTTTAAATATTCTTTATATATATTTTTCACATCCCTCACTGAACTTGAATATTCCTCACCTGACCAAAGGAGGGAATTACTGAACAATCCCTCTTGTGATTCAAAATATATTCTCCCTTAATTCTCTTCACTTACAATTGTATTTATTCTAAGCCTGGGCATTCTAGGTAGGCTGAGGTAACAAGCTTTCAGAAGCACTGATATTCAGCCAGGCCATTTCTTGTCACCAGTTCACCCCACAGTGTGGAGCAAAAAGTTATGCAAGGTTAAAACCATTTACTAAGTAGTAACCATGGTGACAGCTGCCAGAATGATTTCTAAAACTTTAGGTCCTGGAAATTAGGTTGTACTTGCTCTCGTTTTCTTGGTAGTACTATAAGATTTATTGAATGCAGTTAACACACTCAAATTTTTCTGTCTCTAGGAGTTGGTTTTTGGCATTAAGTTGGATAGAGAGGTAATAATTTAGGAGATAACAATAGGATTTAAGGAACCTTGACAAACTGAGGTGAAAAGACAAAGGGGAAAATTTAAAACATGTAGCAAAGGAATGCTAACACACTGAGGAAGGAGAAACAGATCTCTTACATTCAAGGAGAAGGGAAAGAAACCAATTTTTGACAGTGTGACAGAAAAGGTATTGGGGTGTTAGCAGACAGTAAGGTGAAGGGAAGTCAGGATCCTCTATTACCTCTGTTCCTTAATGTGTGTGTTTCTCTCAAAGTGTGAGTTTCAGTTGACAAGGCCTGGCTGCATCTTCAGCAGGATGTGTGAAGATGGCTCCTTGGCCTTTGCTAAAGCGGCCCTGAGTCCTTCCTTCAGTGCTGGCAGAGAATATTTCCCCATCAGCTATGCACTGTCTGCTTCCTCCATAAGGGAAGGAATAAGTCTGCTCCTCTTCCATCTGCTTTGCTTCTTCCTAAAAAAATTCCTTTTGGTTTAAACCAAGGTGAGGTTGGAAAGACCTTTGTCCTCTTGTACAAGGCAAATCCCAAGGAGAGGAAATTCATTCATTCTTACTACACATTTAAGTACAGTTTCATTGTGAAGAAGCATGAGACAATTTCCTGGAAGCTGGCTGAGAGGGTGGGAGAGAGAAGGCAGCGTGAGAGGATATCAGGATACACAGAGGAGAAGACACGTTTTTCCAGAAGACAAGCTTTGCCTCCGTCAACATTGCCAGGCTTTTCTGCCTGCCCTGGTTAGAACAGGAACTTCGGTAATTCTCCCAAGAGTTTTCCTGCCTTCATTTTAGTGTTGTCATGTTTTCTGCGTAGCTCTCTATTGTTCAGACTTTGTTTCAAAACAATATCTTAAATAACTGAATATATAAGACAGTTTAGCACAAATGTGTTTATTTCCAGATACCAAAAGGAAACTAGTTTTCGTGGAGATCCCCTTACTCTTCTGTCTAGAAAAGTTATGCCAATATAATTTTGGAAATCTGTGAAAAATGTTCCTAAAGGAATGTGCAGACACCCAAACCTACAGGTCAAAGACAATGCAGGAGAATCCAGCCCTAGAAAGGGCAGCAGCTAATTCCCGAGGGCTGGGAGGTGGGCATACTCTCAATACTCTGTGGATGGTGGAAAGGAAGCAGGCAGACTTCCCTGGGTCAGGCTGACTTTCCGGGACAGAGTTCTTTATTTGGCTGCTGTAAATACCTTCATTCTTCCCTGGGGAAATTTGTCTAGTGTGGAAGCGAGAGTGAAAGGGGGTGAGGGTGGATTTGAAGAGCGAGGTAGAATGAGGCCATAAATGACATATTATAAAAATTTCTCTCTTGGATTTAGTATGGGAAACTAGAAATAGTCTGTGGGGCTTGTGGTCAAACATAATTTCCTCAGAGCTGCTTTAGATTAGAGGCAATACCAGAATGAGAAGGGAGCCAGAATAAAAATGTTTAATAATTCTTCCTGTTATTAAATATCTTTTTTCATATTTATCTTAGCCAACCTTAGAGAAGGGATCCCATTCACTTCTAAAATTCAACCTGTTTGGGGTCTTTCATCTTTGAAAGAACTCCTACTCTCTTTGCTCCAGTCAGTAGATCAGACAATGATTTATTTAAAAAAATATTGAGTGCCTACTATGTGTCAGATGAGATGCTAGTGCTGGAGAGACAAAAATGAATGAGCTACAGTCCCTGCCCTCAAGGTGGAAATCACAAAAGAGCCCACAGTCTATCTTGGGGAGATAGAGATTATCAAATACATTATGGCAATATTGGTGAAAAGGGCTAACACAGGGTCCTATAGGCTTAAAAGAGGCAGCAGTTAAATCTTCTTGGGTAGATGAGAAAAGTCTTCATGGATCAAGGTCCAGTCTGGATCTTGGAAGGTAAAAAGGAGTTCACCAGGGGGATCAAAAGTGGACATTTCAGTCAGAAGGCATTGTTGAGAGCAGCAAGAGGGTTCCCATCACAGAGGGCTGTTCTAAGGAATTTAGGCTTTATCCTATAAGCCCTGGGGAGCTGTAAAAGATTTTTTAAAGTACATGAATTACATGATCAAATTTGCAATTTATTTATTTTTAATTTTTTTTATTTTTTTTGCGGTACGCGGGCCTCTCACTGTTGTGGCCTCTCCCGTCGCAGAGCACAGGCTCCGGACGCGCACGCTCAGCGGCCATGGCTCACGGGCCCAGCCGCTCCGCGGCATGTGGGATCTTCCCGGACCAGGGCACGAACCCGTGTCCCCTGCATCGGCAGGCAGACTCTCAACCACTGCGCCACCAGGGAAGCCCAAATTTGCAATTTAGAAAGGTCACTCTGGTGTTAGTTTGGAGGACATACTGCAGGAGGGCAAGGCCATTACCATATTTGAAATCAGTCTGGAAGGAATTATTATCGAAATAATACTGATTCTTCCAGTCTAGAAATGTGGTATCTGTCTCCGTTTCTTTTGATCTCCTTTAATTGCTCTTAGCAGTATTTTGTTATTTTCACTAAACAGTTCTTGAACATATTTTATTAAATTTATTTCTCAGCATTTTATGTTTCTAACGCTACGATAAAGGGTATTGTTTTTAAATGTCAATTTCCAATTGTTTATTGCTACGATATAGAAATGTAGTTGTTCTGTGTATAGTAATATATCTTTTGATCATGCTTAACTAGACTATTATTTTTGGTAGCTCTTTTTAAAAAATAGATTCTTTAGGAGTCTAAAAAAGAACACGATTATATTTTCTGGAAAGAGTTTTACTTTTCTTTCAAATTTGTATATCTTTTTTTCCCTTGCCTTTTACACGAAACCTTGCAGTAAAATTTTGAGTAGAAGTAGTGGACATTCTCACCTTTCTCCTGATCTTAGTGGGAAAGCATTTAGTTTTTCACTGTTAAGTATCAGAGTTTTTTTTGCCTCTTAATGTCATTAGATGGTTCATTGTGTGTGTGTGTGTGTGTGTGTGTGTGTGTGTGTGTGTGTGTAAGTCTGCTTTATTGGAATAGAGAAAATAGGCAACAAGAATCACACTTGGTGCTGGCAGCTCTGGGACCCCTGCCGCCATCCATCTTAGTCCCAAGGCCTGGGGAGCTCCCGCCCGCACAGGCCTCTCCTACTTGTTTGCTCCAGAAGAGGCTTCCACTTTGGAAAACTGCACTGAGCAGGAGCTTCCAATGTACATTTTGCCACCAACTTCATGATTAGCAGCAAATGCCCACAGTGACAGCAACAGCAACAAGACTGGACTTGACATTTCAAGGAAGGAGGACTAAAAGAGTAAATCAGACCCATGGCACCAGGCATTAACAATGGTCCCACGACAGAAGACTCGACACTGGTGTGCCTAGCAATGCCTCACCAGGGGTAGGCAACACACCCATGGGAAGCTAATGGTACATGGACAGCCCTGGAGGGGACTTGACACTATCACTCCCAGTATTAGAAAGGATTAACTGAACAACTATGTTCACATTCTCTGGGAGGACAGTCAATTTGGGAGTTAATTCTTACTCTTTTCTGGAAAAGTATGTATAAAATTGGTATTATTTTTTTCTGCAAATGTTTAAAAGAATTCACTAGTGAAGCCACTGGGCCTTTTTCTTTGTGAGAAGATTTCAAATTATATATTGAGCTTTTTAATAAACTTAAGGTTATTGAACTTAAATAACTTAAAAGTTTACAAAACTTAAACTTAATTTGTATTGCTTATTCAGGCAGTTTTTGGTAATTTGTGTTTTTCAAGAAATTTTCTCATTTCATCTAAGTTGTCAATATTTTTGCCGAAAATTTTTTTGTAATATTCCTTTTTTACCCTTTTAATGTCTGTAGAATTTATAGTGATATTCTCTGTTTCACTCTTGATATTGGTAATTTGTTTCTCTCTTTTTTTTCCCTTGGTAAATCTAGGCAGAAGTTTATCAATTTCATAGATATTTTTTCAAGCAACTTCCTTTTAGTTTCTTTGTTTTTCTCTATTTGCTTTTCTATTTTTCTTGATTTCTATTATTTATTCTTCTTTCTACTTACCTTGGCTTTAACTTGTTCTTATTTTTCTATCTTCTTAAGGATGATGCTCAGGCCACTGTTTTGAGAAATTTTATAATACAACCAATTAAAGCTATAAATTCCTCTTGAAGTACTGTTTTAACTGTACCCCACAAATTCTCATATGTTGGGTTTAACTTTCATGTATTTTCAAAGTTTTCTAATTTATTTTGTGATTTCTTCTTTGACCAATATGTTGCTTAAAAGTTCAATTTCCAAATATTTGGGCATTTTCTAAATATCTTTTCTGTTATTGATTTCTAGTTTAACTTGGTGTAGTAAAGTAATATATGTGGTATAATTTTAATCCTTCTAAATTTGTTGAAACTAATTTTTATAGCATGACATTTGGTCTATCTTAATGAATGTGCCATGTGCACCTAAAAAATGTATAACATTTCATAATAACATATTGTTTAATTTGTCTGATATTAATATAGCCACTCCAGCTTTCTTATGATTAATGTTTGCAAGTTACACCTTTCTTCCATCCTTTAAGTTTTAAACTATCTACGTCTTATTTTTAAAATTAGTTTCTTATAAACAGTGTACAGTTGTCTTATTTTATAATCCAGTCAGACAATTTCTGTCTTTTAATTCAAATACTTAGACTATTTACATGCAGTGTAATTATTGACATGGTTGAGTTTAAATCTACTCTCTTGGCATTTGTTTTCTCTGTTTATTTTCATTTTCCTGCCTTATTTTAGATTAATTTAATATTTTTAGAGTTCTATTTTACTTCCACAAATGGTTTATTCATTAGCTTCTCTCAGCTTTTGTTTTTCTGATAAAATTCTGATATTTCCCCCAAGAATATTTTCACTGGGTATAGATTCTCTGTTAATAGATTTCTTCTCTCTGCATTATCCTATAGCTTGCTTAGTTTCTAAAAAGATGTCTGTGGACATTCTCAGTTTTGTTTCTCTGTGCATATGTGTCTTTTTTCATACAATTAAAAAAAATGTTCTCTTTAATGCTTATTTCCAGCAGTTCAATCATAATAGCCTTTGTGTGATTTTCTTCATGTTCATCTTGCTTGGGTGTTATTGAATTTCCTGGATCTGTTTGTTGATAGAATTAATCAAATTTGGAAAATATCTGACCATTTGTTATTCAAATATTTTTTCCGCTCACCCTTCAGACTCTAATCATATCTATGTTAGACTACTTGATATTATTCTACAGGTCACTGAGGTTCTGTTGATTTTTTAGTCTTTTTTAATCTTTGTATTTCATTTGGATAGGTACTATGCTATGCCCCAATTTCACTGATTTTTCTTTTACAATGTTTAAACTACTATTAAATGCTTCTAGTAGATTTTAAATTTTAATTGTTATAATTTTCATTTGTGGATGTCCCCTTTGGTTCTTTTGTATGTCTTCCATTCCTTTCATTATCATGTTCATTTTTCCCCTTTGCATCCTTGAGTATGTGGAGTAAATGTATGGTAACATTTTAAGATCTCAATCTTCTGATTCTACCTCTGTCATTTCTGGATATGTTTCTCTTGACTGAGTCTTCTGATCATTTATCATATTTGCCTGCTTCTTTGAATATCTAATCTCTTTAATGGTTGCTAGGCCTCTGATTTTATGTTATTGAGTGATAGATATTTTTGTGTTAATTTAATGAGTTCTGATCTTTTTCTGAAGACAGTTAAATCACTTGTGGATTAGTTGAATCATTTCACAGCTTGTTGTTAAGCTGTTTTATCTTGGATGAATATAGAGTAGGTTTTATTCTAGAAATAAATTTATTCTCACTCTTAAGGGATGGCCCTTCTACAGTCTACTGAGTGCCTTAAATATGTGGCAAGGTCTCTCCATTCTGTCTGGAGGGAATTCAAACTCTTCCTGGCCGATTCTTTGCTCTGGGAACTACTAACTATTAATTCAGCCTGCTGGTGATTGCTTTCTCCTCAGAAATGTTTCTTGTCTGTCCTCGTGGAACTTCACCTTCTAAATAGGCAGAATGCTATTTAGCTAAAGACTCAAGATGAGCCTTACACAGGTTTCTGAGCTCTTTCTCTGTGTAATTTTATACTCTCAGGTATGCAAATTTTAGCAGCTTGGCCTCCCTGAATTCCAATCTGTGTCTGTTTAGCACAGTAATACTGCTGGACTCTCTTTGGGTTCTTCCTCTCTGTATCACTTGAGTGATGGGAAGTTTCACCTAGTCCCTCCCACTACCCGCATTTCTCACAGATCCTAATGGCTGTGCTGCCTGTTGTCTAATATCTGAAAACAGTTGTTTCTTACATTTTGTCCAGTTTTCTAGTAGTCTAGAGGGTAATTCCAAACTGCCTTACTTCCTTGTAGACAGAAATAGAAGTCTATTTTACCTTTTAACCTTTTAACCGTCAGCCTGTCCCCTTGTCAATCTTCTTTCCCCCCCTACTCAGGCCCCCAGCATTTGTTTTATCTTACTTTTGTGGGGAATGGGGTGGAAAGGGCTTAGATCTTATGCACAAGTAAAGGAAGATAAGGAAGAGAGAGCAAAGCACCTACAAGGCAAGCAAAGCTTTCTACTTCTAAGATTGGTTCCTCCATTAATAAGTGTCCCAATCATTTTTATGCTAAAATATTCTGTCTTATTTTTCAGCCTTACCTAATATTGCTAAGACTGTCTCCTTTTCGTAAGTCTGGTATATTGATGTGCTAAAATAATCTATGTTTTTTCTTCTGTGTTTTAACAAACTCTCTTGTTATTTTGTTAGTTTCTTATGGCTCAGTATCCCAAAAGGAGACCTTAGAAGATAGTGAAGGATGGAGAAAACACTAAGATAGGAGAAATATTGGGTCTTAGGCACTGAGGTTATGAGAACATTCTTCTTGAAGTTAATGTTTGCTTCTCATGGAAGCATAGTTTTAATGTCTGCCCAGAATCATTTATCATTCATATTTCTACCTGGGAGAGTATTTATTTAAGAGTTAGGAAGGCCAGCACAAATACCCTGGGGAATGGACCCAGAAGATAAAGCAGATTTTTCCCATATGACCTGCTTTTTGTTATTTTTTGTTTTATGGCTTTGACATAACTGGTTCTTCCTTTATTTATCTCAAAAGATACTAAGGTTATTTTTCATAAGCACTGTTTTCTTTAGGCAGAATGAAGCCACCTTAATAAACTAGTTAAACACAGTATTTATAAATGTCTTTTCACTACTGTATTTGGGGAAACTGTGTATAACACTGACAAATGTTCTTTATACTGTGTTGTAATTTTATTTTCCGTAGTACTTATTATCGTGCTATATACTCAGTCGGTTCTGACAGATTTACTCCTGATCCACTGCAACCTGTCCTGTTGCTTTCCACTGAACCCCTATACTCACTTTCTATCCTTTTCTGCTTTGCTTTGACGCCCCCAGGTTTACAAAATACGTGGCCTGGCCCCTATATCTGGCTCTCTTGCCTTGATGGTTGGGTCCAGAAAATTGAGAGTCCCAGTAGAAGATTGGAGGGAGAAAGAGTGCTTCATTCCCACAGTCTGGCAGTGGCGGTGCTCCTCCATAGATAACAGCTCTCATGGGGTGATTTCCTTCCCTTACTTCGGCTCTACCAGTGGTTCAGGTACCACTGTACCTTCTCTTTGTCCATTCAGGCTTTGGCATAGTGATAATTCCTCTCTGTTGGGTGTAGTTCACTAAGCCTTGTTCGCTGCCTTAATCTACCCATTCCTCTAGAAGTAAAATAAACTCCTGTCGTTTAAGCACTTTTGCATGTGGCTTTTTTTCTTACTGGGGCCTTGCCTGTTATAAATTCCTTTCCATCTCGTGTCTGGAGAGCTCTTTTAAAACCCAAGTCAAATAAGGCCACTCTCTTATTCCAAATTCTTCAGTGATCTTCCTTTACAATTAGAATCAAATCCAAACTCCTTGGTAGAACCTCAAGATCTTAACTCTGCAATTTCATCTTTTTCCAATCTCTCCTTCTCTTATTCTGTAATGGCCACACTGGTTCTCTTTCTCACCCATGAACATGCCAAGCTTATTCATGCCCTGGGGCTTGTATACTTGCTGTTCTTTCATCCTGGCAAGGTTGCCCCCTAGGTCTTTACATGACTGACTCCTTCTCAACATTTGTGTTTCTGCTCCGTCACCTCCTCTGAGAGACCTTCATTGATCACCTTCTCTAGATCCATATTTTATATCCTATTACCTTCAATATTCTTTCCAGCAGAGTCAACAATTCTAGCAGAAGGATTCTTTTTGTTTGAGATACCACACCTCTGTTTAAAGTCTAACAGGCTCTGCACACATGGACTCTCTCAGGAGCATGGTCGTGGTGTCTCTGCTAAGTAAGACATGCTACCTTTCCACTTCCCATTTGAAGCTCGGTTTCTTCACCTGCCTACAGGAGACTCCCAAAGCCTGGTTTTTCTCAGACACACTAAACGTCACGCAGACTGCTATGTTCATCCTGTATTGCAACAACAGGGTGGTGCCTCCCTTCCCCAGGTCCATTGCTTACTTACCCAAAAGCTGATAAGGGTACTTCATTGTCCTAAAGCGTAATCTCATGAGGCAATGGATGGAAAATATCACATTAACTAAAAATATCCATGATATATGTTAGTTACTGTTTCTCATTCTAGATGAAACTGAGCCCTCCTCAGTGACTCCTAAAAATATCAATGGCATGTAGAACTGTTGTTAAGCCTCTTTAGTAGGTGTGAGGAGGAGCTGTCCTGGAACAGTGACTTTGCAACACTCTCCCCACACCAAAGGTAGCAGAATTACTTTTAAAAAAGCAGATAGGGCTTCCCTCGTGGTGCAGTGGTTGAGAGTCCGCCTGCCGATGCAGGGGACACGGGTTCGTGCCCCGGTCCGGGAAGATCCCACATGCCGCGGAGCGGCTGGACCCGTGAGCCATGGCTGCTGAACCTGCGCGTCCGGAGCCTGGGCTCCGCAACAGGAGAGGCTACAGCAGTGAGAGGCCCGCGTCCCGCAAAAAAAAAAAAAAAAAAAAAAAAAAATGCAGATAACTTGTTTCCTTGGGGAAATTCCTAAAACAGAATGTTCTTTGATATTGGAAATATTCTATATCTGTGCTGTCCGGTGTAGGAACCATGAGTCGCATATGGCTGTGGAGCATTTGAAATGTGGATAGTATAGTAAGCAACTGAATTTTAAATTGTATTCAAATTTAAGTCGTTTAATTTTAAATTTAAAAAGCTACATGAGGCTAGTGGCTACCATATTAGATAGCACAGCTCTGGAATCTTCCTACCAATACACCACAGCCCAAGTGCAAAATTGTGCACTTCTATTTGTTTATGAGGTATGATCCAGTGATGAATTGGCAAGACTCAGAATTATTTTGGAAAAGTAGTACATATAAACAAGAATATATCTTGTTCAGGTACCAATTTGTAAGGGGTGTTGCTTCTTGGTCTGTTCATTCTGGAAGCCATACTGGATAGAGCCAAATCATGTATTTCTAGTGTTAATCACCAATCACTTCGATATGTGATATGGATAGAATTTGTAGTTAATGTAGCTTAGGAAGTCTCTGACATTCTTTGTTTTGAGTCTACACTGACAATTCCTCTCAGCTAAGTCTCATGCTAATTCTTCTCCAATTCTCATACTTGCTGAAAAATCAGTATCAGTTCTGACAAATCCAAACAGTATTATCTCTTTTTGATGTTGCTCAAAATCCATCCATTAAAGTACAGAGCCACTGTGCATTGGCTATAGAGTTGCATTAACTATATATTCCAACGCTTTAGCTAACTCTGTTCTTATTTCATAAAATTGTGTAAATGCTGGTCTCCGGCTCTTTTCCAATGTGAATGGGCTCCATTTGTGCAATCTGTAAAACTTTCCCTTGGTGTCCTTTAAGAATCAGATACTAAGGTGGCATTAAACATAGAGGGGTTCTCTTAGGAGGAGATGCCCATGTGAAAGGAATGGGGGGTACGCAGAGGAAGCTGGGGGATCCATCTGACCCCTAGGTCAGTCTATCCCAGAGTGAGGGAAGGAGGGAGAGAATGTTGGGTGGAGTGCCATACAGTGCCAGCAAAGCCATCAGGGGATTCTGCAGACAGAGTTGGCCAACAGTAGTCTTATGTCTCTCTGGAAAGGAATCTACCTTAGCATCACTGCTGTACTCAGTCAGTGGCTGGAACAGCTTAAGGGAGTGGCAGCCTGAAAGCAATCACTGGATTTCTAAGCTGGGGCTCTTGGTCAGTTACTCTCTCTGTAGTAGGAAGTACGCAAAGTACTTCCTCATGGCCCCCATACCTTGTACAGTTCTGCTTCAGTTACGACAGATAGACAAGAAAATGAAAGATAAAAGATAGGATGACTAGAAAATAAAACGTCTGAAGCCCTCTCCCTCATTACTCAGAATTATCCCCACTAATCCTCTGAGGTTAATTCCAGTTCTTCTCTATCAAATGTTTCCACTGGCTACAGAACTGGGGTTAGAGGTTACCTTTTTGTAACTTTTCTGGGCTTTTCAGTTAAACTGTTAACATACCCATTTACAAATGAGTCTCACTGGATCTGGCCAAGCAGGGCTACATTAGTAACGTAGGATGGAAAAAGTGGGGATGGAAAAATTGGCCTCTATAATTTAAAAAAAAAACCCTTTGTTCAATTCTAGTTCTTTATTTCCAGAATATACCAAAAAGAAACTTTTCTTTTCTTGTGTCCTGTTTGCAAGCTACTGTTATCAATTTATCTGCAGTTTGGGGGTCTTTAAAGGGGCTCAATAAATAATCCACTGCTTCCTCTTTTAGTTTCAGAATAACTGAGAAATAAGAAAATGAGTCATTAGGTAGGGGCCAAAAAATGTGACCTTAATTACTGATAAAACTACTACTGGAAATTTGACTTCTACCTGTGGACAAGTTGGCTCCCAAATGCTGAATCTAGAATGAGGAGGTTCATCTGTTTAGCTTTGTCTGCGCTAGAAAGGGGCAGGCATCCACTGCTCCGGTGCAGACCTCACCCAAGCTGTAGAGGAGAGCAAGCACGTGATTCCTGAAATCTTTCACAGTTGCTCTCTCAAATTTACCAGTCAGCTGAACTCACTCCTACTCTTCTGGGACTGAATGAGGGAGGGAGGCAGAGGCCAGGGGTGTTAAATAAACAGAAGGAAAGATCAGTGATGGGGAAGATGCACGCCTTCCCTAACACAAAATACAAAACGCCAAAAGGACATGCTTCGGGGGATACACAGGCTCTGTAACAAAGCAGAGGCCAATGAGTCTGTTGATCTGGGATAGCCTTAACATTGTCTTGAGAATTCTGAGTTTACTCATAGTTATATTTGTGTGCCATCTTCCGTCTGGATTCTTGAAAAAATATATTTTCTTTTCTGTTTTGGCTCAAAATTTTGGGTCAGAATACTTTAAAAGAAGTTCATGGAAGCTATGAATTCTTCCCTACGAAAAATATATACAAACTCAATTTCTGCCTTATTGATTAAAAAAGAGATTGGATTTCTTTCTTGACTCAAAACTTCAGGTCTTTTTTCTACGCTATTTTTATTTTGTATTCACACACACACACACACACACACACACACACACACACACACACACACACATACACACACACACACAGGACTTGAGGGTCTAAAGTCCCTTTCTTTCATTTTTGTTTTTCTTAAGCTTACTTGAGATGAGCCCAAATCACTATAATCCTGACTTCTGAACTTGGGGAGTTTATGTGAAATGGTCTGTAAACTCATTCTAAAAAAAGGTTACTTAATGCCATTTCTGTATTACTGTGAAATTAAACCCCCTTTCTCAAACTCACTGTTACATTACCTTTCTCAGGTCAGAAGCTCAAGCTGAATTTTATGGATTTGGGGAAAAAATTATAGTAATTGAGTCACTCTGCATTGTGAGTTAGTATAATGCACTGGGTAGGAACTTAGGCATTGGAGTCAGGCATAGCTGTACATAAATCCTAACTCTTTGACCTTGGATACACTACTAGACATCTCTGGGACTTAAGTTCTTCATAAAATGAGGATAATGATAGTACCTATGTTACAAAGCTGTGGTGAGGATTAAAGGAGATAATGTATGTAAAGCATTTAGCATGGTGCCTAACACATAATCAGCAGCCTATAAGAATAAGCTATTCCTATTGTTACTATTATTTAATTTTGTATTTAAGAGTATCTGCCACAATTGTTGACACAGAATAAGTGCTCAAGAAATATTTACTAAATACATGACTAGGACAAGTCTTGTTGCTTTATTCTTCCTGTGCCCAAGAGTAGTGGGCCTTACTCTAGTTTGTCATTGTTTGATGGAATTCAAAACAGACCTGCCACCCTTGAGTCCTTCTGTGAGCAGAAGAATCTGTCTGAGGATATGATACTAAAAATTGTAACATATCCAACTATTATCCTGTTAAGAGAATATCTGTGGAACACACATGTACTCAGGAAATTCTCTTTAGGATAAGTCAAAATGTTTCCACTCAGTGAACACACTCACTAAGACCTTCATTACAGAGAGGTTTCTGGATCTATCTAAGTAGACCCTTTTAAAGGATTGGTGCACTTCTTTGGGAGTCAAAAGTCAAACTAACTTAGAATTTATCTGAGAGGTAGAAATAGCCTACCTAGAACCATTTGCTCCTTTTTTTCCCTTTTAAAAATATACCTATACTTATATCTACCCAGAGAGACAGACATAGACATAGATGCTTTGAGATTAACTTTCATTATTCCATGGATTCCATGTAATTCTCAGCAAATCTCTCCCCCCACACCCACCGCGTACATCACCAAAAGTTTTCATATCAGGAATCACAGGTCAAGCAACTGTTTGTTTAAAAAGTGCTTCAGGGCTTCCCTGGTGGCGCAGTGGTTGAGTGCTTCATTGCTTTCGTGTTCTCTCTCACATGATTTTCCTCCTCTGCCTTGCTGGTCAGGTAGAATCTTATGAGGATGTCAGCTTGCCAAATAATTGAGATTCTTTTCAGTAATATAGGACCCAAATCAAAAACATTCCTGGAGACTAGTACATTTACAAATGTTATTGCTTATACAGATGTGCGGTGGAATGGAATAAAATGCTGGGTATGACAACAACAAATTATAGAAATATGAGGCTGCCTTCAGGCACATGAATATATACATGAGGATAGAAATATTTTGGTGGGAATTATTACTGAGGATGTGGGATCTTTGAAACAATGAGAACAGAGGATTCCAAGTTAAAAATCAGGGGAACCAGTCAATAAATATTTCTTGAGCACTAATTATGTGCCGGTCACAGAGGATACAGCTGTGAATGAGACACACAGAGTCCTAGCCTGGGCTTATAGCCAGATGCAGAAGATAGACATTAAGTAAACAGTTAAATAATTCAGGAGGGCAAAGTGCTTTGAAGAAGCTCAGGGTCTCGTCGAATTACTGGTAAGTGTAGATTCAGGAGGAGAGAGGTTTTACGTAGTCTGGGAGGTTAAGGAAGATTTCTCTCTCAAGGAGAGGATGCTTAAAGTAAGACTTAAATCTTGGCTAGAGAAGATGCTCCATCGAGGCAAAGGGAACAGAATGAGCAAAGGTCCATGCAGAGTTGGGAGAAACCCAGAGTGTTAGTTTCCTAGGGCTGCCATAACAATGAACTGGGTGGCTTAAAGAACAGAAATTTATCATCTCACAGTTCTGGAGACCAGGTGTTGGCAGTATTAGTTCCTTCTGAGGGCCAGGAGGAAGAATCTGTCCCCTGCTTCTCCTTAGCTTCTGGTGACTTGCTGGCAGTCTTTGGTGTTCTTTGGCTTGTGGAAGTATCACTCCTCTTTCTGTGTACCTCTTCACAGGGTGTCCTCCTTGCATCTACGTCCAAATTTCCCCCTTTTATGAGAATACCAGTCATATTGGAATAGGGGCCCACCTTACTTCAAAATGACCTCATCTTAACTAATTACATCTGCGATGACCCTATTTCCAAATAAGGTCACATTCTGAGGTACTGGGAGTTATAACTACAACACATGCCATTTAGAGGGTACACGATTCAACCCATAATACCCCATATGCCTAGCCTGCAGAGAAGAGAAGAGAGTGTGGTTTGATGTGATTCTAGAAAGATAATTAGGGTCCAGGCACACAACGTGTTTTTAGGTCAAGTTAGGATTTTGTACATTTTTCTAGGGGCCATAGTAAACCATTTCTGAATTTTTTTTTTTTTTTTGCGGTACGTGGACCTCTCACTGCTGTGGCCTCTCCCGTTGCGGAGCACAGGCTCCGGACGCAAAGGCTCAGCAGCAATGGCTCACGGGCCTAGCTGCTCCGCGGCACGTGGGTTCTTCCCGGACCGGGGCACGGTCCCGTGTCCCCTGCATCGGCAGGCGGACTCTTAACCACTGCGCCACCAGGGAAGCCCACATTTCTGATTTTTAAGCAGGGAAACGAAAATGGTCAGATTTGTATTTTTAAATGATTGCTGTGGCTTCGGTGTGAGAGATAGATTAGTACGTGGGTAAAAGACTATATTGCATCCCTCCATCTTTCTTTTTTAGCCTTCCTCTAGTCATTCCCTTAGATATATTTAGATATATTTCTCCCTACTTCAAGGCCTTGAATGCCATTTAGTTGGCCTTTGGGATACCCAAACCTCTTCCCTGTGTAAAAGATTCTCTTGGGAAACTTTCTATGCTTCTGAATTCATCTGTCATTCATACTGTGTTTTTCTCCTTTAGATATCAACAGATTACAAAGTTTAAATTTGCACAAAAAATACTTGTCAAATAACTCGGTCTTTTAAGATCATTGAGACTTCACATTAAAGTTCAAATGAAAATATTGCTAATAAAAATATTTAGCACTTAATAAAAAGACAATTTGTGTGCAGGTGTAAAATTTGTGTAAAATCGAGTTTTTAAGTCTGGGTTTTTACAAAGCCACTAGAGAGTGGCTTTGTAAGTTCCTTTTTGGTCCATGACTTGCATAAGCAAAAGTGAGTCTGATTCAGGTGACTTTCCCAGAGCTCCTTCTGGCTCCCCCTCTAAACTGCAGGATTTCAAGATTTCAAACCCCACATCGTCTGCAAGCCCTCCCCAGCTGCCTTATGCTGTTAGGCAGAAAACTATTTTAGTGATCTAATCTCCTCATAGGATTATGCCTGGGGATAATAAAACTTTACTAAATGCCCCTGGGAACTTAAAGATAGTCTTTGTAGAGAAGGTAATCTATTTTCATACTGCATGGTAGTAAAATGGAAGAACATTGAAAGTGATTAATAGAGCAATTAAAAGATATAATAAAGCGTCCTCTGAGTCTGAGTTGCTAAGAAATAAGAAAAGAACGTCATTTAAAAATTGATCTTAAGCTGGAATATGTGCTTCGGTGATCATCGTTGGCAGGCTAACAAGGTTTATTCTACCTTTTGTTTTAGTCCTAAAGCAAAACTCTTTCTTCTGTTATGAACATACTTCTGTGATTATTTGTTCAGGAACTTCTGCATTAGCTAGGGTTTGGGCTAAGCGAATGTAACAAGGAGAACCCAAACTAAAGCAGCTTAAAAAAGAGGAGCATCTTTTCTTCGCTCTCACATAAGAGTGCAGAGGGAAGTGGTGTAGGGCTGGTGGGACTTCTCTGCTCAATGATGTCCCTCAGGAACCCAGGCTGGGTGGAAGCTCTGCCATCCTCAATGTGTGGGTTCCCAGCTGGGTCTAATGTGGTGGCTCCACTTGTTGGCATTTCCCAACCAGTGGGAGAGAGAAGAGTCCAGGTCAAGTGACCTCATCTCTAAGAGATGATATAAAAATTGCAAAATCATCTTTGCCATTTCATGACCACTCCTAGCTAAAAGGGAGATTGGAAATACAGTGTCTAGCTGGGCACCCTTGTGCCTTGATAAAACTTGGCTGGTGGTGGGGGGTGGTTATTACTAAAAGGGTTACTGGGGCAACTAATGGTTTGTGTCACACTTTCATCCTCTGATGAAAGTATTAAGACGCAATGAGGGGAAATGATTAGCCGAAAATCTCACGGCTGTTGAAACTTGGATTTCTAGACTCCTGGTAGGGGACAGATTTTACAAAATGTCTCTGGGAATTACCCCTTATCCTGTTACCTTCTTATGGCTGATATTAAGAAGAACTGTGGACAAAGGTCAAGAGTTTGTCACTTGGTTCCCAGGGATTTCTAGGAATTAATTAATTTTAAGTGTTAGTCTGAAAAGCCCTTTCAATTGACTAATTTGCTTGTCAGAATAGAAAGATAATGGTAAGCTTCTTTTTACTTGCTTTAGAATGGTTTTCTCCATACCAAAGTGCTGCTCTCAATCCTAAATTCATACTGGCCCATCTTTGTTTCTTTTACAGATTTTCAAAGTAAAAATTCAGCTTTCTGAGGAAGTCTGTCACAGTTTATCCTAGTTAACTTTTTCACATTATTTTCTTTCATTCTGAAATTGTCACACTATTTGCTCAAGTACACAAAGTAGCACATCAGATGACATAGAATGTGATCATTCTATTTCTATTAATAGAAATCCTTAATTCTTATTTTCATTGATATCTTCTCCACCACTTCCTCAAGAGAAACTTGGGTTAAGCAAACTGAATAGGCAAGTACTGGGTGTGAGATTTTATAAGTGTGGAAAAAAAGACTTACTTTTCATTCCTTCTTTTTTTTTTTTTTTTTTAACATCTTTATTGGAGTATAACTGTTTTACAATAGTGTGTTAGTTTCTCCTTTATAACAAAGTGAATCAGTTATACATATACATATGTTCCCATATCTCTTCCCTCTTGTGTCTCCCTCCCTCCCACCCTCCCTA
>NC_041220.1:62997484-63021406 GCF_002837175.3 Physeter macrocephalus
TTTAATCTGCTGCTTCTGAGGCTGCTGGGAAAAACCTCCTCCTCTCCTCTTTGTTCGCACAGCTCCTGGGGTTCAGCTTTGGACTTGGCCCCGCCTCTGCGTGTAGGTCGTTCGAGGATGTCTGCCCTTCGCTCAGACAGGACGGGGTTAAAGGAGCAGCTGATTCGGGGGCTCTGGCACAGGCCGGGGGGGAGGGAGGGGCACGGATGCGGGGCGAGCCTGCGGCGGCAGGGGCCGGCGTGACGCTGCACCGGCCCGAGGCGCGCCTTGCGTTCTCCCGGGGAAGCTGTCCCTGGATCCCGGGGCCCCGGCAGTGGCGGGCTGCAGGAGCTCCCGGGAGGGGCGGTGTGGAGAGTGACCTGTGCTTGCACACAGGTCTCTTGGTGGCGGCAGCAGCAACCCTAGTGTCCCACGCCCGTCTCTGCTGTCCGCGCCGACAGCCGCGGCTCGCGCCCGTTTCTGGAGCTCCTTTACGCGGTGCCCTTAATCCCCTCTCCTCGCGCACCAGGAAGCAAAGAGGCAAGAAAAAGCCTCCTGTCTCTTCGGCAGCTCCGCGCCCGTTTCTGGAGCTCCTTTACGCGGTGCGCTTAATCCCCTCTCCTCTCGCACCAGGAGACAAAGAGGCGAAAAAAAAAAAAAAAAAAAAAAGTCTCTTGTCTCTTCGGCAGCTCCGCACCAGTTTCTGGAGCTCCTTTAAGCGGCGCGCTTAAACCCCTTCCTAGCGCACCAGGAAGCAAAGAGGGAAGAAAAGGTCTCTTACCTCTTCGGCAGCTCCAGACTTCTCCCCCATTCCTTCTTTTTAATGTAAGTATTAAAAGTAATTCTTTTCAAGAAGACCTCATTTACCCTGTTTTATTCTTAGAGATATATTGCCTTTGAGGGAGTTTTTGACTAACCCTAAAAAATCTGGGGTGCTTTTGGCTCTCTAGGCTTTGAAAGGTAATAAGATTTTAGTATTCTGTTTTCTCTTGATCAGTTCTGGACACGATTGCCTCCTCTTTTCAGCATGGTAAAATTTTTGCTCCGTCAGTCTCACTTACACACTGGAGAAACCCAGGATTGTATTTTTTGGAGATGAAAATTGTCCAGTACTACACTCCCCCTTATACCAACTATTCAAGATGTGTTTCTGACTAAATATTATCTTTAAAAGGCCCTCAGGAAAATAAGTGTTAGGACAGTATTTGCTTTCTTTAGATATAGTGAAGGTAGTTTTTCTCGTCCTTTTCTAAAATTTGTTAAATTTGTTTATTTAATCTTGTCAAGTCTAAGAATAATGTGCAGTGGGGAAGTGAGAAAAGTGGTCAAAATAGTGCTCTGATTATTTGATCCCCAAATTCAAACATTTGAAGTTTTATTTTTCTTATCTTTTTTTTTAATTTAAGAGAACTTTGTTAAAAGACAAAAAAGAAAAAAAAAAAACTTGTCCTGTACCTCTCCTGCCCTTCCCCCCCGACAAACAATATTTCTACCTCTTCTCTCTCATCCATACTCTTCTATTACATATTCCTTTATTCAGACCTCAACACACCATGCCAGTTTGTATCTATTTCAATAGGAACCACGTAAAAACCCAGTAGGTGAGACAGGAAGTTGGAGAAAATGGAAAGTTTCTGCTTGTTGCTGTTACCCAGGAGCTGCCCCTAAACTCTGTCTGTGTTATTAACCTCTGCTCCGTAGATTTTCCTGTCTGCTGTGACCCTTATCTGCTCTGAACTGATTTTTGACCCCTGCAAGCCTTTGAGAATCAATGTATACTTCCACTGCCCACAGCTCACTGGGTTCAGACCCACCTTAACTTACAGGTTCTGAGCCCCTTCCTGAGTCTGACCCACTTCTACATCTTCTCCTCATCCTAGCCCTAGGCCTAGTTCTTATCCTTGTGATCTTCTGGACATGACAAGTATTCGTTCTTCTTTAAAAGGTTATGAGCAAGCAGCTATGCTATGTCAGAAATTTCAAAAGTTTAGAGGGTATAGAATAACACTGCTGTTCCAAAGAAAGCTTAACACTAAAATTAAGTCAACACATTTAATTGTATGCATGGTGTTTATTGTGCTAGCAATAACATTTTAATAGTAAGCTATTCATTTAAATGAAAATAGTATTTCTATACAGCTAAGGTAAATAGGGTAATCTGAAAAGTAGTTCAGAGATGGGAGAATAGAAGTCTGTTTCTTAAGGCTTCCTCTTCTCTTGATCAATTTCTTCTTCCTTAAATCCCAAGGTATTATTTAACGGCAGTTCCTACCCAGACTCAAGCATTTACCTTGAAAACGTCGGAAGACAACACAGGAAATCATTACTTATCTCTTCTAAATTTCCAAAAGCTGGGGGAGGTTAAACAAGTTAGCCAAGGATTAAAACATTTAGATTTCAACTATGCTCAGTTTAGTTTTCAAAAAATAAAAAATAGAAAATAAATTAAAAAGAGAGTAACCTTAGAGAAACTCATTCAGATGATTAGAAAGCTAAAGTGGAAGTTGATAATGAAGAAGGTAAAGAAATAGCCCAACTGTTGGAGCATTTTGGTTTTATTAAAATCTATTTTCAAAAGTAATGTTTTCATTTTCATTATAACTCCAAGTTGTTACAGAAAAATTAGAAAAAACAAAAAGGAAAACATGTCATGCAGAGACTTCTGCCATTGTGGGGGAATTTTAACCTTAAGAAGTAATTACAGGAGGAGGTGACATCCCATAGGGAAAGCAAGATGCAATCCAAAGCAGTGGAGCACAAAAATAGCAATATTTTCATGACATTGTAATATCATTTAAGCAGATTGCCTTCCTAAAACCATCTTAAAAAATGGCAGGGTGTAGGCAATTTGGGTATGTGCACAGAGTATAAGATTAAGAGTTTTTATGGAGAGAATCATGACTGTTGCAAAGAAGGGAAGCCCGGAGACCAGAAGCAGTGAAACCAAACTTCTGTTACTTGGAAATTTTGCTCATTACTGTTGGTCTTGCTCACTTTCCTCTTAGACCTTTAGACATTTAACCCTTTTCAAGTCAGTTTTTATACTTCCTTCTCTTTCTAGTACCCTCTTCTATCCAACTCTTCCACAACCTTAGCTCTCACAACAATAAGAATAATACCAAAAGCAACTAACATTTATATAGCACATTACATTGTCTAAATGCTTTCATATATATCATCTCATTTAGTATTTATATTAGCATTCATTCAACTATATTAAGTGATCTCTGGCTAATTTTCAAAGTGAACAGAACAGGCCTAGTGAATTAGGTGTTACAATCCTCCTTTTATCATGAGAAAATAGTGCTTAGGAAGTTTAGGAAACTTTCCCAAAAAGACACAGCTTTTATTTAAATCTAGGATTCAACTTTAGGATTGCCTACTTTATGTATTATGTTTTTTTCTCTATGGTACCTTGAATATAGAACTAAAGGGTCAGTGACTGAGTTTCTGTGACCTGGATCCTTAGTGCTCTATAAAAGAATTTGTTTTTGATAGAATTTTAAGCCCTGAAGTTTGTTTGGACCTAACTTTTAGTAGATACCATGCCCTTGATTCATTTTCATATATCTTATGCTGATAAACACTGAAGGATTTCTTTGATTCAGACACACTATCTTGCTGCATAAAATCCAAGGGGCTTTCCTATTATTTACAGACAAAAATAGTAAATCCTCCACCAAATAGCACACCTTAATTCCTTATTCATTATTTTTGCATATACCATATGTAAATTTCATTAGACTGAGGCTTTTGTGTGTTTTGTTCAGGGCTGTATTCCCAGTATCTAGAATAGCGATCCGTAGTACATGTTCAACAAATATTTGCTGAATGAATGAAAGCACTTTGCTTTTTGTTGGTGTGGAGGTAAAAATGAGTGTCAAGTGCTTCGTACACATCATTCATTCAACAAGTTAAGCATTGGCCAGGCACTGTACTAGGAATTGAGGATAAAAGACAGATTATATCCTGGTCAAATGAGTATATATTGGTCTTAAATTGCAGGTGATAGAAATCCAATGCACTTGCTTAATCAAAAAGAAAAATGAAATGCATTGGCTCAGGTAACTGAGAAGTTTGAGAGAGAAATGTGGCTTCAGGCATTGCTTACCTAGCAGGGGTTCATGTGCTACAAGATGCATCTGCTTCCTCTTCACTTCTGCTTTCTTTGTGTCAGCTTTTTAAAATTTAAAAATTGTCTTAAAGATAAGCTATCTTTAAAAGATAGCAAGGAAGGAAAACCATATATTCCTGGCATACCTTGAGCTAGTGGTTGCAGACTGTTTCTAGAGAGTTGCTGTAATATAGGTGAGAGATGATTATGATCTGAATTAGGGTATGGGAATGATAAAAGTAAACTAATCTGAACAATATTTACAGAGTAGAACTGATTGGTATAGAGGAAGAGGGAGAAGAAAGACTCCCAATTTTTTGACCAAGGAATTCAGTGAATGGTAGTGCCATTTACCAAGACTGGGAACACTGAAGATGGAACAACTATTCTGAAGAAGATACGTCTGGTTTTGGATATGTTGAGTTTGAGGTCCCAATATGAATTTAAAAAGAGTGGACATTCTGATCTGAAAACTATGAAAGAAATCTGGGCTGGAAACATATAGTTGGAAGCCATCAGGATGAAGATGGTAATTGACACCATGGGAGGAGATGAGATTACATAGGAAAGATTAGGAGAATGTGAACAAAAAAGGTCTTAATACAGAACTTTGAAGAATACTTACAAATAAGGTATGAGTAAAGGAGGAGTCCATAAAGGATACTGAGGAAGAATAGCCAGAAACTTAGAATGTGGTGTCATAACAGTCAGGGGAGAAGGACCAGCATTACCAATATATCAAATGTTGTAGAGAATGTAAAAAAATATGAGGACTAAAATATATTGGAAATAGAGGTGGAGGTCTTGTCAAGAGCACTTCAATGGTGGTGGAAACCAGACTGCCATGTGTAGAGGTGTAGTCAGAATTGAAGAAACAAGTGGAAGACTTCCGATATATATTTTATGTAAAAGAGAGACAAAAAATAAGATAATGACCAGAGCAAGACATGGGATTGAGGAAGACCTTTTGTTTTTAATTAGGAAAGATTGAAGAATATTTGGTTGCTGATGGAAAAGAGCCAGTAGAGAGAGAGAAGTTGGAGAGACAGGAAAGAGGGAATAACAGAGCAAGACTGAAAAGTTGGGAAGGTGAGAAGGTGAGATGAGATGGGTCCAGAGCACAGATAGAGGGATTTGCCATTGATAGGAGGGGCAGTACATTTTTCACTCTAACAGGAGGCAAGGAAAATAAGGATGGGTGGAAATACAGGTGGGATTATTTCAGCTTGGTGGTTGGAAATTGAGGGAGTTTATTATTGAAGTAATTATATGTCCGAGTTTGCCTGGGAAAATCTTGGTTGATATCTATTGTCCTGGTATAATTATGGGAGTTTCCCCTCTTATTATCAAAATTGTCTCAGTCTGGATGAGAAATTATATAGCCACCCTACTTAGGATAGCTTCTTTTTCTCAGTGGCATTGGAGGGGAGATGCAGACACAGGCTTGAGGAGAATGAAAGGTATGAAATAGTAGCCATGGAGAACGGGAGAGCAAACAGATCAGAGCAAAAAAGGTTGTAAGATGGTATTGCAGGCCCAACTGACTTGGGACTTTGACTTTCTAGAAGCACCACTGTGTATCTGCCACTGGACAATAGCGCTCTAAGACCTGTATTAATGTGCCTATTTCCAGGTGAGAAAGCTGACTCAGAGAGATCATATAATTTGCTCACGGTCACAGTAATGAGAGGCAGAACTTGGATTCAGATTCAAGTGCTTTTGATTCCAAAATCTGTATATTTAACCATATACTACCACCTTGCATTGTCATGAAACCTTTTGGGATTCTAGGTAGTAAGAAGCACTACCTGTGCTCTTGACTACCATGCTGTATTGTGTGACCTTTCTTCATTTATGATATAGAGTTGCTGTTGCTTTGATTACGCACATGTATGTGCTTTATATTCCAAACCTGTAAATTATGCTTTTTGGAAAATACTCCTTTTGCACCATGTATAAGTTTGGAAACAAACCTGGGGGAGTGAAGAACTTAGGTTATAATTATTATTTTGTGCTTTCATCTGAAGTGTCACGACACACTGGTGTGGACCATTGGTTGTGAGGAAAGATCACTAGTGATACAGTACTAATAACAATCATTATAAAGTGTTTGCATATGATTTATTTTTTAAAATAAAAACAATTAGAGGATATCAGAGTCATCTTTGCATGTGTATGTTGGGGCAGGGGGAAGGAATGACCTCTGTGATTCCATAAACAGAGACACATTTTTTCCTTTTCTCTAGGGTAGATTGGGAAACTCTTTCCATTTTCCAGACTGCTGTGTGTATGCAAGGCGGGATGGAGATGGAGGAGGTGGGGAACTGATATGGATTCTTTGAAGTATTTAAGGAAAAAACCCTGGGACTTCAAAGCTTTCACTGACACTTTGTATTGCTAAAGATGAATTCCCTATCATGTTTGAGAGAGAAGGAGTTTTGGTTTTTGGAGTAAACATTTGCATGAATCTTTGATTATGCAAAGGTAAAATAAAATCCTATTCTGGAATGCTGGATTTGGAATGAAAGAAATCCAACTGCTCCACAAAACAATGACCACTGTGTTTTCTGTGGCCAAAGTAGCATTTCTGAAAGATTATTATGGGGTTAACTGGTTTGATTTCTCCTGGGAAGCTAGAACAAAGGTGAGGTTTTGGCAGTAAGGAGAGTGAAAGTGTCCTAGGAATTTAATTGAGAGCTGAGGAATGACTGATGGGTTTTAGGAGTTGTATTTTCTTTCTTTTTTTTTTTTTTTTTGCACTGTAGTTACCTTTTCCCACAAACTTTTCATTTATTCAACAGGCTTTTACTGATCACATACTATGTGCTAGGCAATATTCTAGGTGTTTAAGATACATCAGTGGCAAAACAGACAAAGATTCCTGACAGAGGGTAGCTTATATCATAGTAGAATTCCTTCCATGAAGTCTTTTGAAGAACAAAGCCCTGTGTCAGCTATGTTTTGGAGAAAGGAAGGTGGTGTTTAGTTTTGGAGTGACGCAGAGCAGAGACAACTTCACTAGCATGGGGAGTAATTATGAGATGGTGGGGATGGAGAAAAATGGTGGGGAAGCCTGGCATAGCCACAACCAGGAGAGCATAAGCTCTATTTGCAAAGTCTCAGGACTTGTAAAGGGGTCTGGACTTTGTGTAGCCACACATAATGGAGGCCCAGATTGTAATTATTTAGGTTTTAAAGGAGGGAGAAGCCAAGAAGCTAGTGGGCTTCTATGTTATACCTATAATCACATGAATTTAATTCTCAAATTGTTAACTGTATTACCTGGAGTGGGAGAAAAATAGGTGGCATCAGAAATACTATACAAGGAATTGAGCTTAAATCTCATTTATGTCCATTGCATTTATGAGTGTCATCACCTCTCATGAATGCTCACTATGGAAGAAATGCTGAGAATCATTGGTTCATCTGTTCACCAGGAATATGCATACTAACATGGAGTTTGTCAATATAGTTTATTAAAAGCAACATAGACATCCTCTATTTAGTAGAATCCTAGATTACATTTCTCATTAGCTATTGCCAGATGGAGATATTTTTATTATCAACCCAAGGATATTGTCCTTGTAAATATTTCTTCCACTCATCCTATAAGGTCATAGCTATATGATTAATCAAATGATTGTTCTTGAAGAACACAAACTGTGTAAGAATACTTTTGGTTATTATGGTACTTTTCTATTCATTATTCTATTTTCTTTCCAAAGTTTTTCTCTACTAATGAATTATATTCATTTTATTCCAGGTACATCAGTAAGTAATGCCTTTTTGTGTTCTCTGATTACATTTATCATGTTAAGATGCACTTCAAAATTCAGTTTAGGCTTATATTTTATAATATGTGATGCACTTATTTGGTTTCCTAACTATACAGGACACCAAATGGACTTCTAATTCAACCTCATGCTTATGGAGTTAGTGACCTAAAACAGTTATTGACCTTCTGGGTAGTATTAATGATATAAGGAGAACTTATAAGAACAAAATAAAAACACTTCAACTTTAAGTCATATATAAATATTTTCTTTGTCCCATGTGAAACCCTTCCTTAACTTCAGCTTTGTCTTAAACATCTCAATATCTTTTAAAATTCCTCATCAGATTCTTAAAATTAACCAGTTAGTAAAGTCTGCTATGCTAGGTACAGTAATGCCCCTTCCCAAAGATGTCCACATCCTAATCCCCAGAACCTGTGAATATGATGTTACAAAACAAAAAAGAATTAAGGTTGCTAATCAGCTGGATTATCTGGATGAGCCCAATGAGATCACAAGGGTCCTTAAAAATGGAAGAAGGAAACAGAAGGAGAGTCGGAAGGAAATACATTTACAGACAAAAGGCACAGGGAGATACAATGTGACTGGCATTGATGATGCAGGAAGAGAACCATGAGCCGAGAAATGTGGGTGGCCTCTAAAAGCTGGAAAAAGCAAGGAAAAGGATTCTTCTCCAGAGCTTTCAGAAAGGAAGGCCATCCTGCCAACACCTTGATTTTGGCTTCTGACCTGCAGAATGGTGAAATTACACTTTCTGTTATTTTCAGCCGCTAGGTTTGTGCTAATTTGTTAGAGCAGCAATGGAAAACTAATATATCTGCTATTTGCAAGACTGTGATATTCATATTTTCATTGCCTCATCTTTCTCTTTGTACCTTCTCTGCTTCTTTAATGATATGAGAAGCATGGATAAGTCTGAGTAGATCAGTTTGGGAGAATTGACATCTTTACTACATTGAGTCTTCCAATTAATGAATATGGTATGTCTCTCCAGTTTTTTTTTTTTTTTTTTAGGGGTTCTTTGCTTTCTTTAATCAACATTTGTAGTTTTCAGCATACAGAGTCTCAGAGTCTGATCCCTTTTGTTAGACTTATACCTTGTATTGCATTTTTTTTTACTTATTATAAATCATGTCTTTTTAGAATTGCTTTCCAATTGTTCATTGCTAGTATATAGAAATATGATCAATATTTGTCTATTGACTCTGTATACTGCAACTTTGCTAAAGACACTTAGCAGTACTAGGAGCTTTTTTCCCCCCTTTTGATAGGTTACTAGAGATTTTCTTTATGGACAATCATGTTATCTGTAAATATAAAGAGTTTATTTCTTCCTTTCCAATCTGCATACATTCTATTTCTTTTTCTTGCCTTGTTGCATTGGCTAGGACTTCTAGATGATAATGAATAGGAGTGGTGAGAGTCATATCATTGCCTTGTTTCCATTCTAGGGAAAATGTTCAATCATTTACAGTTAAATATGATGTTAGTAATATTACATTGAGGAAGTTGCCTTTTCATCTTAGTTTGCTGAGATTTTTTTTTAATCATGAATGGGTATTGAATTTTGTCAAATGCTTTTCTGCATCAATTGATATAATTTTGTGGGTTTTTTTTCTATAGACTATTAATATGGTGGATTGCATTTGTTGAATTTTGATATTGAATCAACTTTGTGCTCTTGGGATAAACCCCACTTAAGTTGTGGTGTATTATTCTTTTTATATATTGCTGCATTCAATTTGCTAACATTTTATTGAGGATTTTTGCATCTACATTATAAGGAATATTGGTTTATAGTTTTCTTGTATTTTCTTTGTCTCATTTTGATATAGGAGTAATGCTGGCCTCAAAATCAGTTGGAAAGTGTTCCTTAATCTTCTAATTTTTGGAAGAGATTGTGTAGAATTTGTGTTATTCTTTCAATGCTTTGGTAAAGTTCACCATTGCAACAATCTGGCTCTATGGAATTCTTGTTTGGAATGTTTATATCTCTATATTTAATTTCCTTAATTCTTGTGATACTATTCCAGTTTTCTGTTTCATCTTGGATGAATTTAGATAGTTTGTGGTTTCTGAGCAGTCTATTTCATTTATGATGTCAAATTTATGTGCGTAGGTCTCTGCCTAGTATCCCGTATTTTTTCTTTCAGTGTGTGCAGATTCTGTCATGACATTCCCTCTTTCACTCCTCTTTTCAAAGTCTCTGCAGCCCTGTTTGGATCTGACCTGTGTGTGTATTATTCAGTTGCAGGTCTGAGACATAAGCAATGATCTAACTCTTAGCTTAGTTCTCAGAGTCTTTCCTATGCTGACTAGGGTCAGATCCATGCATGTACAGCTTGGGGGTGAGCCCAGGAGTTCACAGCCAACTTTATAGTATTGCTTTCCTGAACTCCTTCCTATCTGTGATTTCCCTATTTCTTTCCAGTTCCCCAAGGATCCCCTTTTCAGTCCTGCTGCCAGAAAGCTGGAAGTTGATTTACTTTGCTCTGCCAGGCATTTTTCATGACTCCACCAGTGTTTGTGGATTTGTGGCTGAAAGATATATGGAGAGAAAAACAGTGAGGGTTCACTCCACTCTCTTAGGTCTTAGGACTGTAACTCTTCCAAGTGGAGAGGAAGTTTCCCCTCCTTCAGAGTTTTAGGTGACCCCTTACCCACTTCTCAAGCCTAAAGAGTTTTTCCTGGAACTATTTCTGTCTTCACTGAGGCTTACTTCTGGGTTTTAGGCTGCTTGGAGTTGAGGCCAGAGGATACCGGTGGTAGAGAAAGGTAAATGCACTGCTATTTCAGAGGTACTCCAATCTTGTCCTCTTTCCTGCCGCACCTGCTCCGAGTCTTCAGATAGCTGCTCATGCAATCTGTCTAGGTTCTTAGCTACATTCAGTGGGAGAGACAGGATAGAATGTGTTTGTTCTATCTTACTCCATACTGGAACTGAATAGAACATTTTTATTAGATTGGAAGGTAATGCACTTTGAACTGATAAATTTTTGCAACTGGACACTAGTTCCCTATTGGGATGGTGATGATGGTGAAAGGGTTATATGAAGATTGAAGCTAAACAGCTTCTTCTTCATAACTTCACCCAGAGCTGCCTCAGCTCCTGAACTCATTTTCCTCTGCCCTTGCCCTCTATCCCACCCCCTATACTGGCAGCCTTGAAGGCCACATATTAAATGATTGGAGTTCTTTTCAACTCGGGGACACAGTTTACCATAACACTCAGTGTCACAGAGTGCTAACTGAGCATCGTAGAATTCTACCTCCATTACCCTATTTTTCCAGTCACTGATGACTTCATTTGTCACATTTGCTAATTTTGTCATCATTTTCATGTGACATCTGTAGTAACCTTGAAGACCATTGCTCATAAGAGTTCTAGGATAAAGTATAAGGATGCCTATATTTTTATAACTTCACTTTAAGGTATTCCAAAAAAATTGTTTTAGGTTGTTAGTTAACCAATTTAGGAGCATATTGAAATAGTGAGAGTTCACACTGCTCTAAAGCACATAGAAAGATGATTATATGTAATTTGCTGGAATCCTCCTTGTGTTTATGTCATCAGTAAATCTCCTGTAAGCAGTTTAGTTGTTCACACACTGAAAAGTATGTGGATTAGGGAGAGTAAAAGACTGTGTGGGAATTTATAAAGATCAGGAACGTTGGCTGGCCCTGCTGAATCCAATTTTCTCTTCTTCATGATCAGCTTAGAATCAGAATAATATTGCTGAAATGGACTATTATTGCTGAAATTAGACTGTTAGTTTAACGTTATGAAAAAATCCAATTAAATGGCTTGCTCCAGGTTACACAGCTGGTAGATGCCAAGACCAGGCATGGGTTATAGATCTTCTGAGTTTCTGCCAATTGTACCATGTTTAGGAAGCAATTCTAAAGAACTCACCATTAGCGGGGATGGCATTCAGAGTGCCAGAGGCCATCAACTGTACTAGGCATGCAGGGAGTTTACATCCTTTGGAAGCCTAGATCCTGGCTTTAGTTCTTGTTTGGGGTGGTTGAATTCTTTTGTACGCTTATGTATACGTTCAACTTAAAAGTCAGGAAAGGGCTAAAGATCAGGGAGTTTATGACTCTGCACTTTAGTGTCTCAACAGGACATTACCACAAGCTTTTGCTTTCAGTATATACTCGGTTGTATCATCCACAACAACAGTACTGAAGGCAAACATTCACTGAGAGCACAGGTATGCCAAGCACCAGATTAGTCACCAGTGATAAAGCAGGTAAGCCAGGTTCAGTCTCTACCCTCAATGAGCTCAGTGCAGTGTGGTCTGCATCTGCAGAATTTTTCCTGAGCTAAAAAGTATAATTGGAGGCCAGCCTGTTTTCTTCTTTGCCTCTTATTCTATTTTGTATTCATTACTCTTTCTAAATGTGAGATATGCATTTAAGAAATGTTTAGTCTTGCTTACCTTTTTTGAAGGCCCTGAGGAGTCTACAGTGAATAAAGAACCAGTGTTGGAAGTGGATAGATTCTTAATACTGCCTCATTTAAGGGGTAACCACAGGTGTTTTTTTTTTCTGGTTTCTTCATCACCCCTGGCAGCCTCAGATCTTGGAGTTCTCCTAAGTCTTACGTTCTTGTCTCATCCCTGCCAGTATCTAAAGGGTGCTAGATATTTCTAGACCCAGCTCATCTCTGGTTCTGCTTTCTCATCAACTGTTCTGATCTTGAGTGGCTGGGCTACATCCTCCATGGCATTTGCCCAGCTACGCCGTGTTCTCTGGTTCACCACTCTTTGTTGGCACTGATATCTTGACTGGACTCACCCTGTTACACGGAACAAGTTATCAGCATACACCTATGTTCCTGCTAAATAAAATATGTGCTAAACACTGGATTATTTTTAAAAAAAAAGAAAGAAAGAAAGAAAGGAAGGAGGAAGGAAGAAAGAAAGAAAGAAAGAAAGATAGATAGATAGATAGATAGATAGATAGATAGATAGATAGAAAGAAAGAAAGAAAGAAAAAGAAAGAAAAAAGAAAACCAGAGAAATCTGTTGCAGTGTAGGCTTCTTTGGAAAAAGAGGTGGAGTGAGTAAAGGGATGGTTCGTACTAGGAACTAAAGCTAGTTTTTGCTCTACTTTGCACTTTAATTCTGCTAGGTTATAACATCCAATATTTTCAAAGTGATGATAGCTAATGAGGTCCAAGAAGCACAATGGCTCCTAGGGATTTTATTTGTTTCCATTGACTCGATACCTTTGGCCTTTTTGTGTATTTTGTCTTCAATAATTTAAACAAATACCTAAGAGAAAATGGTAACTCTTGTCACACAATATGTAATACAATATTTTTATTTAGAAGCTATATAATTGATGATTGTGGTAAATAATCATCAGAGCCAGTTCAAGAAGGAACCAGATACACTGGCTTCTGCAATCTAGGTTAGGCATCTTTCAGAGTTACTAGTCTTTGTAGTGCTTTGCTAAGATTGGAAGTCCACCATGTTTACCTGGAGGCCTTCAGGTTGAGTCCACATTCTTTAAAGGGGAGTCCAAAAGACTACAGGCTACAACTCCAGACCTGAGGGCTCTTTCAAGGAGTTTTAGTGAGGATTGATTAAGGCAAAACACCTAGATTTCTTCAGGACTTACAGATCCAAGGCCTAGAACTATTTGCAGCAACTTAGACTGAAGAGGATTCCATGAGGTATCTCTGGACCCGTGTGCTATTCTGTGTAGACTCTGAACCTCTAAATGAGAGTCAGCCTAAAGTCATGGGCTTATACCTTCAAATATCAGGAGAGAAGGGTGGTAGGAATAATCGTCTGAGGGAGTCCAAATGGAACAAAATCATAATAATTTAAAACATAATAATTAATAAAAAATAATTTCTAAAAATGACTGACATTTATTAGCTGCTTTACTTGTCATATCTGTTTACTCATTACAATATCCCTTAGAGATACTATTATCTTCTCCATTTTACAGACAAGCAAACAAAAATATTGTTAATTGCCCAAGGGTCTCATGGATAGAAAATGGAATTTTTCTGTGTCAAATGCAAACTGTTTGAATGGCTCAAGGTAGAAAAAGCGGACATTACTGTTTAACATTATCTTGTTCTTGCTATGGTAAGGATATTCACATCACAGTTTTAGATCTGGAAGATGCCCTTTGATTTAATGGTAGGTAATCAGAAACCCCTAAAGGCCCATTTGGCCAAGATGACCAAAGCAAAGCTCTCCCATTAACTCTTTGATATTAGAATTCACGGTGTTATGAAGGTTGAATTGGCTGCTACAATCATACCAGGAATCTGCTACCATCTAGTGGGTCAGCTGAGTAATTAATTTTTTCAAACACTTTCAGATGCTGGGCATAGAGCAACAACAAACACACACACAGTATACTGTTGTCAGAGAATTTGGGGTGAATAAAGAATTATAGAGGTTATATAGTCCATTGTCAACATTTTACAGATGGGAGTTTTGGGAGATTGAATGAAATCTCCAAGGTCACACAATATGATGGTGGCAAAACTAGGATAAAGCTCTGGTCTCTTCGCTTTCAATTTAGTGTTCTTTTTCTCTGGTACTCCACCAATGGGAAAGAAGGATTCATTTCAATTCACAGAATACAGAATGAAAGTACTTGCCTGAAGTATTGTGAGGCTTTAAGTGCATATAATGTCATTCAACTTCCCATTTTGGCAGTCAGTTCTTATATTAGTAGAAGGAAAAACTGGTGTATGTAATATGGATATTCATCTATATCTCCATATCTGTATATTTTATGGCTATGTCTGTACCTCCAACTGTATCTATAATCTTTTTTCTAAGGTTAACATTAGAATAAGTTTCCATTTCTTGGGCCCTTGATAACTTATAATATCCTAGGAGTACGCTGGATGGCAGTAGACTGCCTGGTCAGTATTTTTAAAAGTTACTAAAATAAAAAAACTTTAGTAAAGTACACATAATAGAGTATACAGCATACATTATATAAAATACACTTTATGCTATTGTAGTCATAGCAGTAGAGGAGTTATGTAATAAGTTTCAATGATGCTTATTTCAAAAACAGATTTTTATTTCTACATTTGATAACTTAATTTTGCGTGTCAGAAAGCATACAAGATCAACCGTGATAAACTTTTAAATATTTAAGAACCGGTTTTTTGACTCTATGCTTGAAATGGACAGTAACTTAAAATGGTGGATTCTTCTCTCTTCCTCACATTGGCTAGTTTGTTTCTTCAATTCTTTTACCTCAAACAATGTATTGAATATCTGGAGGAGTTAAGAATTGTTTATTTGGTGGTGTTACTTTGAAACACAGTGGAGCCAGGAGAGTGAGAAACACAGGCTTCTACCAGGAAAAAGCATTTCTTGTGTTTTGGGGGATGATCTTGTCTATATGTGAAATATTGGAGATTTAACACAAATTTTTACTTCTTTTCTGACTTCTCCAAGCCATTCTCATAGGTGGAAGCCATTATCAAATGTCTTATTTGTTATCACCGTCAATTTGGCAGTATGCTGGACACATTAATAAAAATTCCACCGCATTTTCAGCAATTTTATAACGACAGAAGAAAGAGAGAGAGGGGGGGTGGGGAGGAGGGAGAGAGGAAGGAGGGAGGGAAGGAAGGAAAGAAAGAAGAAAGAAAAACAAAAACCTTTGGATCCAGACAAAAATATATTAAATGGGCCTGGCTATTAGAATATATAGGTAGAAAATGCCTTTCTGACCAAACCATGAACAACTTCTATCATAACTTTGGGCATAATTTAGAGAATTTGGTCTTCCTAAACTACCAGGCCCAAGGGGCAGAGACAGTGGTGTACAAGTTGAGTACATGGGCTCTGAGTCAGATTACCCAGCTTTGAATCCCAGCTGCACCACAATTTACTAATGGGTAGCCTTCACCTAGTCACTTAATCTCCCTTGTGTCAGTTTTCTAATTTATAAAATTGGCATAATTATTGAACCTATCTCACAGAGGTTTCTGTGTGTGTTTTGTGTGAGTGTGTGAATATGAGATAGCACAGTTAAAGTGTTTTGAACAATGCCTGGCATATAGTAAACAATAATTTTCAGCTATTAAAATAATTCTTATTAATGGGCTCTAGTTAGAGATCTTGAAGTAATCTAAGTCTAGCTTAGCTCAGTGGGGTCATGACTCACATAACATTTCTCTTGAACTAATCCCCATTCTAACCATTTAGAACTAATTCTGTGCCTTGGAGAATAGTTCTTCAATGTCTTGTAAAGAACAGGGCTTTCTGTGAATGTGTTAAATTTGACTCTGCTCTGTACTATGCGGGGGCTAGCTACCACAGCAGGATGCAAATTAGTCTAATGCTGGAATGATTATTTCTTTTTTTTTTCCTCTGTAATTGTTTGAATTGCTTGACATCACAAGAGTAAATGACAATGTAGGGTACCCTTCAACAGCATACAGACAATGCTAAGTTATGGCCTAGTTCTTGGCTAGCTGGTCCCTGGGAATGATGTCTTAATGACAGGTGGGGCCTGGCCCAGAAGACCTGGACATTGGAGCCCTGGATGACTTACATTGGAGAACTCCTTGGGATACCACATCACATCCTCCCCATCTCTCTCAACTATTGTTATAGACCATGGGAGCGGCCTTGGACAAAGCCAAGGACAGTGTGGACCTGAACTATACATCGTGTGTAGGAGTGATAAAGTCCTGGCGTCACATTTTGGGATTTCAGACCTCATTTCCATATCTGAGCTAGAATATATTTTCTTACTTGTTGGATCTCAAGTGCAGAAGGTGAGTTAATGATAGTCATACTCCTCAGTTAATGCATGTTCTCTTCTTTAGTTCATGTAAGGCCCAGCTCTTATTTAATTTATCCCCATTCCTCATACCACATGTCCCTTTGCCTATAAATAACCATTCTATGTGCTTCCTATGTATACTTTCATTGTGTCTGTTCTTATTAAATACAAAATTTTGTTTTGCATTATGCATTTTAAATTTATGTAGATGGCAATGTGTAAAAATGACATTGCATTTCTTGTATTTTTTGTCAGCACTATGATTTTAAGATCAATGCACATTGCTATACGTACATCTTCTGATGGTTCTAACATCTGTGTAATATCCCATGGTGTGCATCCCTCATGTTCTACCTGTTTATTCTTCTAGGCTAGGGCTGGATATCCAGTTTTTTTTTTACTGTTTCCACAACAGTATCCTTCTACATATTCTCTTAGGCACCCATGTGAGATCTATCTATCGATCAATCGATCGATCAATCTATTGATCTATCTATCTGTTTCCTGGAACAGAATATGGAGTCAGAGTTTGTACCTATATTTAAGTGACTAATGGCCTCTTAGAACACATACAGCAGGCTGCACTCCAACCAGCAGTGCACTGAGGGTTCCTTTATCTGCAAATCTCCAAAACCTGCATTATCCAGTTTTCCAAGTTCATTCAGTCTCACAGAGGTAAAGTGATATCTCACTGATGTTTTAATTAGCATTTCTTTGACAACTAATGAGTTTGACTATCTCTTTATATGCTTGTAAGCCTTTTGGGCTTCCTCACCAATAAACCACACTTTTATTAATAGGCTTTATTCTTTAGAAGAGTTTTAGATTTAGAGAAAAATTGAGCCGATAGTACAGAGTTTCCGTATTCCCTCCCCCACCCCCATAGTTTCCCCTAATAACATCTTACATTAGTATGTTACATTTATTGCAATTAATGAACCATAGTTTATTCAGACTTCCTTAGTTTTCACCTAACATACTTTTCCTGGTCCAGGATCCCATACAGGGCACCACGTTACACTCCGTCTTCATATCTCCATGGGCTGTGATGGTTTCTCAGACTTTTCTTGTTTTTGATGACCTTGAAAATTCTGAGGAGTACTGGTCCAGGTATTTTGTAGAATGTCCCTTAATTGGGACTTGTTTGATGTTTTTCTCATTAATAAATTGAGTTTATGGAGGAAGACACCAGAGGTAAAGTTTCATTTTCATTCCATCACATCAAGGGTACACACTATCTACACAATTTATCACGGTTGATGTTGACTTTGATCACCTGGCTGAAGAGTGTTTTTCAGGCTTCTCCACTGTGAAGTTTATTTTTCCCCTTCTTTTTCCATATTGTACTTTTTGGAAGGAATTCACTATGCAAAGTCCGTACTTAAGGAAGGAGCATCTACATAACTTATTTGAAATGCTTTTGCAGGGGAGTTTTATTTCTTCTCTCATATTTATTAATTTATGCAATCATTTATTTATATTAGTATGGACTAATTTATGGACATTTATTTTACACTTTGGGTTATAATCCAATACCACTATATCTTTTCCATTTTTTAATTTTTTTATTTTTTTTTTATTTTGTGATACACGGGCCTCTCACTGTTGTGGCCTCTCCCGTTGCGGAGCACAGGCTCCGGACGCGCAGGCTCAGCGGCCATGGCTCACGGGCCCAGCCGCTCCGCGGCATGTGGGATCTTCCCGGACCGGGGCACGAACCCGTGTCCCCTGAATCGGCAGGCGGACTCTCAACCACTGCGCCACCAGGGAAGTCCCCACTATATCTGTTTTGTTCCAGACTTCACCACTGTAAACTCTTTACATTGGCTCCTGTGTCCCTTTGACTTACCCCAACCTTTGTGTTTTTTCTTTTTTCCTTTTTTTTTGACACTTTCATTCTACCTAGAACTACAAGGGTCGCCAGGCTGATTTTTAATATTTCCTCCCCAGTCCTAGAATAGCCAGTTCTCCAAGAATTCTGAGATCCCTTTATTGGAGAATGGCATTAGAAACAAAGATCTGGGTGCTAGGTGTGTTCATTGCTCCTGGACTGTTGTTTCCTTTAGGGCTTCTCAGGTGACAGAGCAAGCAAATGTATGTGTGTAAACTAACCCCTGTATAGACACACATGTATAAATATTTCTCTGTGTGGCCATCTGTATCTGCCTTAAATTAAGCATGAGTCTTACTGGTATCTTCAACTCTAATCCATTACCGCACTGATCATTTCTGCCTCCCCCCTCACTTATTTGTAAACTTCCTCTCCAACAGTGAGAGACTTGGCTCCTACTAACCTCCATCCACTTAATTGTTCACTTCCAGAATACATGTATAGCAGTATCAGAATTGTTAACTTGTATCCCCATGGGAAATAACTTTATCAACTGGAATACAGTGTGTATGTGCAATTCCTTTTGCCTTTAGTCCTACAGACTGCATTCATTTCTCAAGTTATGTAGGTTGATATCTTCTCTATCCCTTTAGTGAAGTTGTTTCATACATGTGTAATACGGTTAGATTCTCCTGTCACAGTCTGTATTCTTTCCTGGGATCCTCGACCTCCTAGGTGAAGATTTAGAATTGCATACATTAAGGAAGGTTCACTATTTGTGTTTTGTACATTTTTATGGGTTTTGAAAAATGTATGTCTTTTATTCACCACTACAGTATCATACAGAATAGTTTCACCACCCTAAAAATTCCCTGTGCTTCACCTATTCATTTGATTGATGCATTTTTATTCTTTTCTTTGTGGATTTTGTCATATTTTCTAAATTTTATTGCCTTGCTGGTTTTAGGTTTGCAAATATATTCTTTATCTGCATTTGGCTGTGAAATTTACCGTGGTATCCTTTGTTGAACAGAACTCTGTAACATCAACATTTTGCCTATGATTTGTCTCTTTTGAATTTGTATTAGGTAGTTCCTGATTCCACATTACAAATATATTTACCTACATTTTTTACTAACTCCAGAGAATTATCTTTTACTTTAAAGTCTTTAGCCCATTTGCACGTAGTCTGCTTTGCATGTGCTGTTTGATAGGGTTTCAATTCAATTTTTCTACATAATTTAAAAATTCTACACCATCCAAAATAATCCAACCTTTTCACATTGATTTCTGGTGCCATTACTATCGTGTTTTAAGTTTCCGTGTATATCTGGATTTCTATTTTATTCTGTTTAACTCTTTGTATGTTATTACACTGTTTATTATTTTTATTATGTCCTAATATCTGGTTATGCACATTCCCACACATTACACTTTCTTTTTTAGGCTTCTTTGTTGTAGACTTTATATTTCTACACCCATTTTCAAGTAAAGATTTTGAGTGACTGATAAAAAATTAATCTGGAATTTTAATGGTGATTGCATTTAATTTATAGATAAATTTGGAGAGAATTGATATTTTTATGATAGCAAGTCATTCACTGCAGGAGCATAGACTGTCTTTTCACTTACTCAGGCTATCTTTTATGATTTTGTTAGAGTTTTAAACTTTTCTGAGTGCATGAACAGATTTTAGAAGCTTTCCTCCAGCTTTCTCTGCCCAAGGATGAATCCACTACAATTCAATGCCCCTCTCCACTATGTTCCCAAGTTCAAGATAGCCTTCAGGGGATCCTCCAGCCTTCAGACTCTCCAAGGATGCTCATTATTATTATTATTATTATGGTTGTTAGTTCTTCAAATCATGTTCGTTTTCTTTCACAGTTTCCAGGCTTGATTCTGGAGAGAGGGCCAGCAGCTGATTTAGGTCACCATACTGATAAGCCTGGGTGCAGTTTGTTGTTGTTAAGCCTGTTTGGATGAGGCAGCTGAGTATTGCTTTTGTGTGGGGGGAGAAAGGGAAGAAGTCACTTACTTGATTCACTTTAGTACCTACAAAATACAGACCTGACCTGAAACTGCAGGCCCAGGTGTAAGAGTCCAAATGGAGGTCCACATTGCATTTGTCGAAATATTTGAAAATTTGAAATCAAGCTGACAAGCTGTTAAATAAATAAAGTATGTTCTATCCTCCTTGCTTGGCAAATATACCTTCATAACAACCTGAAAATCTAGGTTTAAGTTTAAAATCCTTAGATGCCTCCAAACTCTGTACTAGAATTTGGCAGAATGCAGAAAGCCAGCCTCCAGCCCATGGCCTGTCCCTGTTTCCTTCCCACTTTGAATCTGTCCAGCTCTCTGATGATCTCATTTACACGCATGTGCAGACCTTGGCCCACATGTCTAAACCATGTCCGCATCTTCTGCAAACAGCTGCCTCTTGGCCTGCTGACAGTGTGGTCTGCCTGGAGACCTGTGCAGGTGCTGGAATTCTGCAAGGAATTCTGGCATCCTAGGTCCTAGAGTGAGGTCTGGAAGGAGGAGAAATGGATTATTGGGTGGGCATATCCCTTTGGCCCCTTGGATGCCTGGCTCCATGGGGAGGGTGCTGGCTGGACGAAGGCTAGAACAGGATACCTTAAGGTGTGATGCCCAGAGCTGGCGCTTTGTGTACCAGGTCTAAGGGAGGTCCTGGTCAAGAACTAGTGTTGCTTTCAGGCTTTGAAGAAAAAAATAGAATTCCTTTCATTTAAATTCTAAAGAGACATACTTGTTGCTTCACACGGTATAGGGTAGAGCTTTCTGTCTGAGAAGTAAAATGAACTGTGTATGTTGAGAAGAAAGACATCTCCCCGCAAATGCCTTTTCTTTCTGTTCTACTTGATAGTGCAGATAAGAATCACAAGTTCCCTTTTTCTCAGCCCAGCTATTAAATGAGAATGGAATGACTTTAAACAAGGCTGGAAAGTATGTGGATGATGACTGGGGAAACAGCCCACCTTTTAACGAAACCTCACTAAGTGTGGATAGTACAGTTGTTTTGAAGTTGTGTTATGACCAGTTTTAAAATCAAATGATGTGTTTACTTATCTGTGTATGGAAAAAAGTGCTCAATTCTGAAAATTCCACATCACTGATGTTCTTAGCATTTTATTCCATGGGTAAGATGAATCTTTCATTAAGGAGGGGAGGGTGAAGAGGGCAAGGTATAGACCTTGTTCCTATATTGTAAAGATTATGCTCTGAACCAGCAGTTGCACAAATCATCCTCTGATTGGGAGGGGTCAACAGTACCGTATTTCATATAAAGTAGCAGAAAAGGCTCAAATCTCATAGGTACGCAAGTCAGACAGAGAGTGGAGCTCAAATGATGGGTCATTTATCATCCTTCCTGTGCTCAAATGCTTGTGAAGTAGATGAATGGCGACTAGTGGTGGCCTCATTGCACTTGGAGGACAAACAAAGGCATGGAGATCTTGTGGGTAATGCGCTCTGATAGCCTGAGTTTCTGGGTAGAAGTCTGGTCCTTTGTCTGGTGTTTCCTTTATACAATCCATCAATTTAAGCAGAGGGGTGGAGGCAGCGACTGGTTTCACAGACAGGTGCTCCTGAGAGAACAGTCTCTTTTTCTTAGTTAAGTATTTAAACCATAGCACACCCTGGATTCATGGTTCTTTTTCAAAAATAGCTGAGAAATAGAAGAAAGCTCTGGAAGATCTATTTTCAGGAACAGTGATTGATGCTAAATTTTTGGCAATAACGGTGCTGTTTTATTTATTTTTTTAAATTTATTTTAAAAATTTTATTTATTTATTTTTAAAATTTAATTCATTTATTTATTTTTGGCTGCGTTGGGTCTTTGTTGCTGCACGCGGGCTTTCTCTAGTTGCAACAAGCGGGGGCTACTCTTCGTTGCGGTGCGCGGGCTTCTCACTGTGGTGGCTTCTCTTGTTGTGGAGCGCGAGCTCTAGACGCGCGGGCTTCAGTAGCTGTGGCATATGGGCTCAGTAGTTGTGACTCGCGGGCTCTAGAGCACAGGCTCAGTAGTTGTGGCTCACGGGCTTAGTTGCTCCATGACATGTGGGACCTTCCCGTACCAGGGATCAAACCCGTGTCCCCTGCATTGGCAGGCGGATTCTTGACCACTGCGCCACCAAGGAAGTCCCAACGGTGCTATTTTTAAATTTTTAACGTGTCAGAAAAACTTTCCTCAATGTTTGCATTATATAACGATGGAAATGCTTAGAGCAATAGCAATTTAAAAATGCAGCTGTGCTAATGACAAATTATATAATTGACTTTATATAATTGCCAATTGATGAGAGTATTGATTTTATTTGAATCAAAATTAATCACAGGTTTCATCATTGCTGTCTTTTGAGTTAATAAACTGACGATCCTTCACAATTTAATTCTCTGCTTTTTATATAGAAACAATCCATTAGAATTAGAGTAACAGCTGAGTATAATTGTTGATTTAGCTTGAGTATATTAGGTACCATAACTGGAAACATATGAATGACAATGAGCCATATATATGAGAGACCAGATGAGAAAAACTTATTATAGATTAGAACTCATTTTTTTCCCTTCTATGTTAAGTTTCTAGCACTTTTGGCCTTACTCTGAGTTTATATTAACTTATTTTCATCTGACTAATTTTATAATATCTAAATTTATTCTGTGAATGACTTCTCAGATTATTGATATTGAAATTAATTTTTAAAAATGTTGATGATTTTGTTTCTGCTCAGCACGTCTACATTTGACTTAGGCTTCTATTTACATTATTTCCCCAACCTTAGGAGTCTTTTGTTCTATTCTGCGTGGCCACTGCCAATGACAAATATGTCGATCTTAGAATTTTCCAAATGACTAAAATTTATCTTAGATTCTTTCACTCTATCTGGTGGTGCCCCTTCTCCTTCTCCAAGGCTTTTCCTAACTCCTTCAGTTATTCCATTCCTGAACAACTCAGCCATATTGGGGGGTCCATCTGAATATCTGAATATTCCCTTGGGGAATATATAGATAGACACCCCCCCAACCCCATATGGCTGAGCCAGTTGCTGGTTGTTCATGGCCATCATCTGTTCTTACTGTTCGTGTCCTGTTCTGATTAGTTAGGACCTATGGCATATCAATTGTTAAATATTTTGAATCTCACCCCCATTAATGGCCTTTGGCCTCATTCCTTTCCTAACAGAATTTGTTTTTTTTTTTTTTTTTTTTTTGTGGTATGCGGGCCTCCCTCTGCTGCGGCCTCTCCCGTTGCGGAGCACAGGCTCCGGAGCGGAGGCCCATCACGGGCCCAGCCTCTTCGCGGCATGTGGGATCCTCCCAGACCGGGGCGCGAACCCGGTTCCTCTGCATCGGCAGGCGGACGCGCAACCACTGCGCCACCAGGGAAGCCAAGA
>NC_041220.1:63021521-63026785 GCF_002837175.3 Physeter macrocephalus
AGCACAGGCTCCGGAGCGCAGGCCCAGCGGCCATGGCTCACGGGCCCAGCAGCTCCGCGGCATGTGGGATCCTCCCAGACCGGGGCGTGAACCCGGTTCCCCTGCATCGGCAGGCGGACGCGCAACCACTGCGCCACCAGGGAAGCCCCAGAATTTGTTTTTAACAAAGTATCTGTGATCTCAGTTATTTACACATTTCTATGAATTTGGGTCAGTGTCTTACATTTTCCAGGGCACTGCACTGGAGCATAGCTGAGATGGTTTTGTTTAAGGCAGGGGTAATTTGGAAGAACGGGTAAGACCCCTATGGGGTTTGTTGGCCTCACAAATGGGCAGAGAAGATATGTCCTCATGCTGTGATCTGGTCTCCTGGAGAGTCTACTGTTCTAAAATATTTTCTCCCATCCATGTGTTTCTAAAATTTGAGTTATATATTGAGTCCTTTGGCTTCTAATTTCAGTCAGTATATTTCTTTAAGAAAACAAATATTTCTGGGAAAGAAAATACTAAATTAAATCAACATAAGGTTTTTAGCCCAATTTGGAGACTGGATAAACATATCAAACGTACTAATAAAAACACAAATGCATTGAAAATAGTCAAAAAATATATAAACTTAAGATGTTATTATCACTGTCATTAGGACACTGGAAACCTTGAGGAGAGTTTGAGTAAAAAGGGGAATTAAGTAAAAAGTACAAAAGAAAGTCCAGAGCTGGATATTGAGGGACTTGGAAGACGTATTCTGTCTCCTCTTTATTTATTTAACCAGCTGGGTTGTCTAGAGCCTGACTGTAGAGGTGACAGCATGACTTATTTCTCTTTTAAGTTTTAATATTTTTTAAATTGAAGTATAGTTGATTTATAATATTGTGTTAATTTCTGCTGTACAGCAAAGTGATTCAGTTATACATATATATGTATAAATACATATATATGTATGTGTATATATATATATATGCATTCTTTTTTATATTCCTTTCCATTATGGTTTATCATAGGATATTGAATATAGTTCTCTGTGCTATACAGTAGGAGTTTGTTGTTTATCCATTATATATAAAAGCTTACATCTACTAACCCTAACTTCCCACTCCATCCCTCCCCCAACCCCCTCCCCCTTGGCAACCACCAGTCTGTTCTCTATGTCCATGATTCTGATTCTGTTTCATAGATAGATTCATTTATGTCATATTTTAGATTCCACATATAAGTGATATCATGATCTTTTTCTTTCTCTGTCTGACTTACTTCACTTAGTATGATAATCTCTAGTTCCATCCATGTTGCTGCAAATGGCATCATTTCATTCTTTTTTATGGCTAAGTAGTATTCCATTGTATATATGTACCACATCTTTTTTTTTTAACATCTTTATTGGAGTATAATTGCTTTACATTCTTGTGTTAGTTGCTACTGTATAACAAAGTGGATCAGCTATATGTATACATATATCCCCATATCCCCTTCCTCTTGCATCCCCCCGCCACCATCCCTATCCCCTATCCCACCCCTCTAGGTGGTCACAAAGCACTGAGCTGATCTCCCTGTGCTATGTGGCTGCTTCCCACTAGCTATCTATTTTACATCTGGTAGTGTATATATGCCCATACCACGCTCTCACTTCATCCCAGCTTACCCTTCCCCCTCCCCATGTCCTCAAGTCCATTCTCTATGTCTGCATCTTTATTCCTGTCCTGCTACTAGGTTTTTTAGAAACTTTTTTTTTTTAGATTCCATCTATATGTGTTAGCATACGGTGTTTATTTTTCTCTTTCTGACTTACTTCACTCTGTATGACGGACTCTAAGTCCATCCACCTCACTACAAATAACTCAATTTCATTCTTTTTATGGTTGAGTAATATTCCATTGTATATATGTGCCACATCTTCTTTATCCATTCATCTGTCAATGGACACTTATGTTGCCTCTATGTCCTAGCTATTGTAAATACTGTTGCAATGAATATTGTGGGGCATGACTCTTTTTGAATTATGGATTCTTCAGGGTATATGCCCAGTAGTGGGATTGCTGGGTCGTATGGTAGTTCTATTGTTGTCATTTCGTTTTGTTTATGGTTTCCTTCGCTGTGCAAAAACTTTTAAGTTTCATTAGGTTCCATTTGTTTATTTTTGGTTTTATTTCCATTTCTCTAATTTAGGTCTTTAACCCATTTTGAGTTTATTCTTGTGTGTGGTGTTAGGGAGTGTTCTAATTTCATACTTTTACATGTACCTGTCCAGTTTCCCAGCACCACTTATTGAAGAGGCTGTCTTTCCTCCATTGTATATTATTGCCTCCTTTATCAAAGATAAGGTGATGATATGTGCATGGGTTTATCTCTGGGCTTGGCTATTCGGGGTCTTTTGTGTTCCTATACAAGTTGTGAAATTTTTTGTTCTAGTTCTGTGAAAAATGCCATTGGTAGTTTGATAGGGATTGCATTGAATCTGTAGATTGCTTTGGGTAGTAGAGTCATTTTCACAATGTTGATTCTTCCAATCCAAGAACATGGTATATCTCTCCGTCTGTTTCTATCATCTTTACTGTCTTTCATCATAGTCTTATAGTTTTCTGCATATGGGTCTTTTATCTCCTTAGGTAGGTTTATTCCTAGGTTTTATTCTTTGTTGCAATGGTAAATAAGAGTGTTTCCTTAATTGCTCTTTCAGATTTTTCATCATTAGTGTATAGGAATGCAAGAGATTTCTGTGCATTATTTTGTATCCTGCAACTTTACCAAATTCGTTGATTAGCCCTAGTAGTTTTCTGGTAGTATCTTTAGGATTCTCTATGTATAGTATCATGTCATCTGCAAACAGTGACAGTTTTACTTCTTTTCTGATTTTTTTTCATTTTATTTCTTTTTCGTCTCTGATTGCTGTGGCTAAAACTTCCAAAACTATGTTGAATAATAGTGGTGAGAGTGGACAACCTTGTCTTGTTCCTGATCTTAGTGGAAATGGTTTCAGTTTTTCACAATTGAGAACGATGTTGGCTGTGGGTTTGTCATATATGGCCTTTATTATGTTGAGGTAAGTTCCCTCTTTGCCTCCTTTCTGGAGGGTTTTTATCATAACTGGGTGTTGAATTTTGTTGAAAGCTTTTTCTGCATCTATTATCATATGGTTTTTATCCTTCAGTTTGTTAATATGGTTTATCACATTGATTGTTTTGCATATATTGAAGACTCCTTGCATTTCTGGGATAAACCCCACTTGATCATGGTGTATGATCCTTTTAATGTGCTGTTGGATTCTGTTTGCTAGTATTTTGTTGAGGATTTTTGCAACTATGTTCATCAGTGATATTGGCCTGTAGTGTTTTTTGTGACATCTCTGTCTGATTTTGGTATCAACGTGATGGCGGCCCTGTAGAATGAGTTTGAGAGTGTTCATCCCTCTGCTATATTTTGGAAGAGTTTGAGAAAGTTAGGTGTTAGCTCTTCTCTAAATGTTTGGTAGAATGCACCTGTGAAGCCATCTGGTCCTGGACTTCTGTTTGTTGGAAATTTTAAATCACAGTTTCAATTTCATTACTTTTGATTGGTCTGTTCATATTTTCTGTTTCTTCCTGGTTCAGTCTTGGAAGGTTATTCATTTCTAAGAATTTGTCCATTTCTTCCAGGTTGTCCATTTTTTTGGCATATAGTTACTTGTAGTTGTCTCTCATGATCCTTTTTACTTCTGCAGTGTCAGTTGTTACTTCTTTTTCATTTCTAATTCTGTTGATTTGAGTCTTCTCCCTTCTTTTCTTGATGAGTGTGGCTAATGGTTTATCAATTTTTTTTATCTTCTCAAAAACCAGCTTTTAGTTTTATTGATCTTTGCTCTCGTTTCCTTCATTTCTTTTTAATTTATTTCTGATCTGATCTTTATGATTTTATTCCTTCTACTAACTTTGGGGTTTTTTTTTTTGTTCTTCTTTCTCTAATTGCTTTAGGTGTAAGGTTAGGTTGTTTATTTGAGATGTTTCTTGTTTCCTGAGGTAGGATTGTATTGCTATAAAATTCCCTCGTAGAACTGAGTTTGATGCAGCCCATAGGTTTTGGGCCATCGTGTTTTCATTGTCATTTTGTTTCTAGATATTTTTTGATTTCCTCTTTGATTTCTTCAGTGATCTCTTGGTTATTTAGTTGCATATTGTTTAGCCTCCATGTGTTTGTATTTTTTACAGTTTTTTTTTCCTTTAATTGATATCTTGTCTCATAGTGTTATGGTCAGAAGAGATACTTGTTATGATTTTCAATTTTCTTAAATTTACCAAGGCTTGATTTGTGACCCAAGATATGATCTGTCCTGGAGAATGTTCCATGAGTACTTGAGAAGAAAGTGTATTCTGTTGTTTTTGGATGGAATGTCCTATAAATATCAATTAAGTCCACCCTGTTTAATGTATCATTTAAAGCTTGTGTTTCCTTATTTATTTTTATTTTGGTTGATCTGTCTTATATGGGTCTTGTTTTTATATCCATTCAGACAGTCTATGTCTTTTGGTTGGAACATTTAATCTGTTTACATTTAAAGTAATTATCAATATGTATGCTCCTATTACCATTTTCTTAATTGTTTTGGGTTTGTTTTTGTAGGTCTTTTCCTTCTCTTTTGTTTTCTGCCTAGAGAAGTTCCTTTAGCATTTGTTGTAAAGCTGGTTTGGTGGTGCTAAGTTCTCTTAACTTTTGCTTGTCTGTAAAGGTTTTAATTTCTCCATCGAATCTGAATGAGATCCTTGCTGGGTAGAGTTATCTTGGTTGTAGATTTTTCCCTTTCATCACTTTAAATATGTCCTGCCACTCCCTTCTGGCTTGTAGAGTTTCTGCTGAAAAATCAGTTATTAACCTATGGGGATTCCCTTGTATGTTATTTGTTGCTTTTCCCTTGCTGCTTTTAATATTTTTTGTTTGTATATAATTTTTGATAGTGTGATTAATATGTGTTTTGGCGTGTTTCTCCTTGGATTTATCCTGTATGGTACTCTCTGCACTTCCTGGACTTGATTGACTATTTCCTTTCCCATATTAGGGAAATTTTCAACTATAATATCTTCCAATATTTTCTCAGTCCCTTTCTTTTTCTCTTCTTCTTCTGGACCCCTATAATTTGAATGTTCATGTGTTTAATATTGTCCCAGAGGTCTGTGAGACTGTCCTCAATTCTTTTCATTCTTTTTCTTTATTTTGCTCTGTGGTAGTTATTTCCACTATTTTATCTTCCAGGTCACTTATCTGTTCTTTTGCCTCAGTTATTCTGCTATTGAATCCTT